>NC_092255.1:10485702-10550702 GCF_036320965.1 Panulirus ornatus
TAGCGTTACGAACAGAGGACTGGGCCTCTGAGGGAATATCCTCACCTGGCCCCCTTCTCTGTTCCTTCTTTTGTAAAAAATAGAAAAAAAAAAAACAAGAGGGGAGGATTTCCAGCCCCCGCTCCTTCCCCTTTTAGTCGCCTTCTATGACCCGCAGTGAATACGTGGGAAGTATTCTTTCTCCCTATCCCTAGGGATAATATATATATATATATATATATATATATATATATATATATATATATATATATATACACACACATACACGTCCACAACTGCAAATATACATACGTATATATCTCAATGTACACATATATATACCCACACAGACATATACATATATACACATGTACATAATTCATACTGTCTGCCTTTATTTATTCACATCGCCACCTCGCCACACATGAAGTAACAACCCCCTCCCCCCTCATGTGTGCGAGGTAGCGCTAGGAAAAGACAACAAAGCCCCCATTCGTTCATAATCAGTCTCTAGCTGTCATGTAATAATGCACCGAGACCGCAGCTCCCTTTCTACATCCAGACCTCACAGAACTTTCCATGGTTTACCCCAGACGCTTCACATGCCCTGTTTCAATCCATTGACAACACGTCGACCCCGGTATACCACATCGTTCTAATTCACTCCATTTATTGCACTCCTTTCACCCTCCTGTATGTTCAGGCCCCGATCACTCAAAATATTTTTCACTCCATCTTTCCACCTCCAATTTGGACTTCCACTTCTCCTCGTTCCCTCCACCCCTGACACATATATCCTTTTGGTCAATCTTTCCTCACTCACTCTCTCCATGTGACCAAACCATTTCAAAACACCCTCTTCTGCTCTCTCAACCACACTCTTTTTATTCCCACACATCTCTCTTACCCTTTCATTACTTACTCGATCAAACTACCTCACACCACATATTGTCCTTAAGTATCTCATTTCCAGTACATCCACCCTCCTCCACACAACTCTACCCATAGCCCACGCTCGTAAACATATAACATTGCTGGAAGCACTACTCCTTCAAACATACCCATTTTTGCTTTCCAAGATAACGTCCTCAACATCCACACATTTTTCAACGCTCCCAGACCTTTTGCCCCCTCCCCCACCCTATGATTCACTTCCGTTTCCATGGTTCCATCCGATGCCAGATCCACTCCCGGATATCTAAAACACTTCACTTCCTCCAGTTTTTCCCCATCAAACCTACCTCCCAGTTGACTTGTCCCTCAACCCTACTGTACCTAATAACCTTGCTCTTATTCACATTTACTCTCAGCTTTCTTCTTTCACACACTTTACCAAACTCAGTCACCAGCATCTACAGTTTCTCACATGAATCAGCCATCAGCGCTGTATTATTAGCGAACAACAACTGACTCACTTCCCAAGCTCACTCATCCACAACAGACTGCATACTTGCCCCTCTTTCCAAAACTCTTGTATTCACCTCCCTAACAACTCCATCCATGGACAATTTAAACAAACATGGAGATATCACGCACCCCTGCCGTAAACCAACATTCACTGAGAACCAATCACTTTCCTCTCTTCCTACACGTACATCCTCGATAAAAAATTTTCACTTCTTCTAACAACATACCTCCCGCACCAATTATTCATAACACCTTCCACTCTATCATATACCTTCTCCAGATCCATAAATGCTACATAGAAATTCATTTCCTTTTCTAAGTATTTCTCACATACATTTTTCAAAGCAAACACCTGATCCACACATCCTCTATCACTACTGAAACCACACTGCGCTTCCCCAATCTGATGCTCTGTACATGCCTTCACCCTTTCAATCAATACCCTCCCAGGTATACTCAACAAACTCTGTAATTTGAGCATTCACTCTTATCCTCTTTTCCTTTGTACAATGGCACTATACATGCATTCCGCCAATCCTCAGGTACCTCACCATGAATCATACATACATTAAATAACATTACCAACCAGTCAACAATAGAGTCACCCCTTTTTTAATAAATCACACTACAATACCATCCTAACCCACTGCCTTCCTGGTTTTCATCTTTGGTAAAGCTTTTACTACCTCTTCTCTCATTTTCTCCAGCCCTCTCACTTTACACACCACCTCGACCAAAACACACTATATCTGCCACGCTATCATCAAACATAATCAACAAACCTTCAAAATACTCACTCCATCTCCTTCTCACATCGCCACTACTTGTTATCACTTCCCCATTTGCCCCCTTACACTGATGTTCCCATTTGTTCCCTTGTCTTACGAACTTTATTTACCTCCTTCCAAAACATCTTTTTATTCTCCCTAAAATTTAATGATACTCACTCACCCAACCCTCATTTACCGTCTTCTCCGCCTCTTGAACCTTTCTCTTGACCTCCTGCCTCTTTCTTTTATACATCTCCCACTCATTTGGCATTATTTCCCTGCAAAAATCTTCTAAATGCCTCTCTCTTCTCTTTCACTAAAAATCTTACATCTTCATCCCATCACTAACTACCCTTTCTAATCTGACCACGTCCCACGCTTCTCATGCCACAAGCATCTTTTGCACAAGCCATCACTGCTTCCCTAAATACATCCCATTCCTCCCCCACTCCCCTTACGTACTTTGTTCTAACCTTTTTCCAATCTCTACTCAGTCTTTCTTAGTACTTCCTCACAAAATCTCCTTCCCAAGCTTACTTACTCTCACCACTCTCTTCACCCCAACATTCTCTCTTCTTTTCTGAACACCTCTACAAATCTTCACCTTCGCCTCCACAAGATAATGATCAGACGTCCCTCCAGTTGCACCTCTCAGCGCATTAATATCCAAAAGTCTCTCTTTCCCGCGCCTATCAATTAAAACGTAAGCTAATAACGCTCTCTGGCCATGTCTCCTACTTACATATGTATACTTCTGTATATCTTTCATTTGAAACCAGGTACTCCTAATAAACTGTCCTTTTTCAGCACACAAATCAAGATCTTCATCATTTCCATTTACAACACTGAGCACCCCATGTACACCAATTATTCCCTCAACTGCCACATTACTCACCTTTCCATTGAAATCACCCATCACTATAACCCGCTCTCGTGCATCAAAGCTACTAGCACACTCACTCAGCTGCTCCTAAAAAACTTGCCTCTGAAGATCTTTCCTCACATGCCCAGGTGCATATGCACCAATAATCACCCATCTTTCTCCATCCACTTTCAGTTTTCCCGATATCAATCTAAAATTTACTTTCTTACTCTTTACCACAAACTCCCACCACCCTCGTTTAAGGAGTAGTGCTACTCCTTCCCTTGCTCTTGTCCTCTCACTAACCACTGACTTTACTCCCAAGACATTGCCACACAACTCTTCCCCTTTACCCTTGAGCTTCGTTTCACTGAGAGCCAAAACATCCAAGTTCCTATCCTCAAACATGCTACCTATCTCTCCTTTTTTTCTCATCTTGGTTACATCCAAACACATTTAGACACCCCAACCTGAATCTTCGAGGAGGATAAGCACTCCCCGCGTGACTCTTCTTTCCCCTTTAGTCACCTTCTGCGACACGTGAGGAACGCGGGGGAAGTAGCGTAACTATATATATATGTATATATATATATATATATATATATATATATATATATATATATATATATATATATATATAAAAGGGAGCAAATGGGAACTTCAGTGAAGGGCGGAAATGGGGAGGTGATAACAAGTAGTGGTGATGTGAGAAGGATATGGAGTGAGTATTTTGAAGGTTTGTTGAATGTGTTTGATGATAGAGTGGCAGATATAGGGTGTTTTGGTCGAGGTGGTGTGCAAAGTGAGAGGGTTAGGGAAAATAATTTGGTAAACAGAGAAGAGGTAGTAAAAGCTTTGCGGAAGATGAAAGCCGGCAAGGCAACAGGTTTGGATGGTATTGCAGTGGAATTTATTAAAAAAGGGGGTGACTGTATTGTTGACTGGTTGGTAAGGTTATTTAATGTATGTATGACCCACGGTGAGGTGCCTAAGGATTGGCGGAATGCGTGCATAGTGCCATTGTACAAAGGCAAAGGGGATAAGAGTGAGTGTTCAAATTACAAAGGTATAAGTTTGTTGAGTATTCCTGGTAAATTTTATGGGAGGGTATTGATTGAGAGGGTGAAGGCATGTACAGAGCATCAGATTGGGGAAGAGCAGTGTGGGTTCAGAAGTGGTAGAGGATGTGTGGATCAGGTGTTTGCTTTGAAGAATGTATGTGAGAAATACTTAGAAAAGCAAATGGATTTGTATGTAGCATTTATGGATCTGGAGAAGGCATATAATAGAGTTGATAGAGATGCTCTGTGGAAGGTATTAAGAATATATGGTGTGGGAGGCAAGTTGTTAGAAGCAGTGAAAAGTTTTTATCGAGGATGTAAGGCATGTGTACGTGTAGGAAGAGAGGAAAGTGATTGGTTCTCAGTGAATGTAGGTTTGTGCCAGGGGTGTGTGATGTCTCCATGGTTGTTTAATTTGTTTATGGATGGGGTTGTTAGGGAGGTGAATGCAAGAGTTTTGGAAAGAGGGGCAAGTATGAAGTCTGTTGGGGATGAGAGAGCTTGGGAAGTGAGTCAGTTGTTGTTCGCTGATGATACAGCGCTGGTGGCTGATTCATGTGAGAAACTGCAGAAGCTGGTGACTGAGTTTGGTAAAGTGTGTGAAAGAAGAAAGTTAAGAGTAAATGTGAATAAGAGCAAGGTTATTAGGTACAGTAGGGTTGAGGGTCAAGTCAATTGGGAGGTGAGTTTGAATGGAGAAAAACTGGAGGAATTGAAGTGTTTTAGATATCTAGGAGTGGATCTGGCAGCGGATGGAACCATGGAAGTGGAAGTGGATCATAGGGTGGGGGAGGGGGCGAAAATTTCAGGGAGCCTTGAAGAATGTGTGGAAGTCGAGAACGTTATCTCGGAAAGCAAAAATGGGTATGTTTGAAGGAATAGTGGTTCTAACAATGTTGTATGGTTGCGAGGCGTGGGCTATGGATAGAGTTGTGCGCAGGAGGATGGATGTGCTGGAAATGAGATGTTTGAAGACAATGTGTGGTGTGAGGTGGTTTGATCGAGTAAGTAACGTAAGGGTAAGAGAGATGTGTGGAAATAAAAAGAGCATGGTTGACAGAGCAGAAGAGGGTGTTTTGAAATGGTTTGGGCACATGGAGAGAACGAGTGAGGAAAGATTGACCAAGAGGATATATGTGTCGGAGGTGGACGGAACGAGGAGAAGAGGGAGACCAAATTGTAGGCGGAAAGATGGAGTGAAAAAGATTTTGTGTGATCGGGGCCTGAACATGCAGGAGGGTGAAAGAAGGGCAAGGAATAGAGTGAATTGGAGCGATGTGGTATACCGGGGTTGACGTGCTGTCAGTGGATTGAATCGGGGCATGTGAAGCGTCTGGGGTAAACCATGGAAAGCTGTGTAGGTATGTATATTTGCGTGTGTGGACGGATGTATATACATGTGTATAAGGGTGGGTTGGGCCATTTCTTTCATCTGTTTCCTTGCGCTACCTCGCAAACGCGGGAGACAGCGACAAAGCAAAAAAGAAAAAAAAAAAATATATATATATATATATATATATATATATATATATATGTATATATATATATATATATATATATATATATATATATATATATATATATATATATATATATATATATATATGTATATATATATATGTATATATGTATATATATATATCTTTTTCTTTCTTTTTTCTTTCAAACTATTTGCCATTTCCCGCATTAGCGAGGTAGCGTTAAGAACAGAGGACTGGACCTTTGAGGGAATACCCTCACCTGGCCCAATTCTCTGTTCCTTCTTTTGGAAAATTAAAAAAAAAACGAGAGGGGAGGATTTCCAGCCCCCCGCTCCCTCCCCTTTTAGTCGCCTTCTACGACACGCAGGGAATACGTGGGAAGTATTTTTTCTCCCCTATCCCCAGGGAAGAATGTAAAGCATACACCTGATCCACACATATATATATATATGTATATATATATGAGAGTTGGGGTGAGAGACTATCAGTAAATTTTAGGGAGAATAAAAAGATGTTCTGGAAGGAGGTAAATAGGGTGCGTAAGACAAGGGAGCAAATGGGAACTTCAGTGAAGGGCGTAAATGGGGAGGTGATAACAAGTAGTGGTGATGTGAGAAGGAGATGGAATGAGTATTTTGAAGGTTTGTTGAATGTGTCTGATGACAGAGTGGCAGATATAGGGTGTTTTGGTCGAGGTGGTGTGCAAAGTGAGAGGGTTAGGGAAAATGATTTGGTAAACAGAGAAGAGGTAGTAAAAGCTTTGCGGAAGATGAAAGCCGGCAAGGCAGCAGGTTTGGATGGTATTGCAGTGGAATTTATTAAAAAAGGGGGTGACTGTATTGTTGACTGGTTGGTAAGGTTATTTAATGTATGTATGACTCATGGTGAGGTGCCTGAGGATTGGCGGAATGCGTGCATAGTGCCATTGTACAAAGGCAAAGGGGATAAGAGTGAGTGCTCAAATTACAGAGGTATAAGTTTGTTGAGTATTCCTGGTAAATTATATGGGAGGGTATTGATTGAGAGGGTGAAGGCATGTACAGAGCATCAGATTGGGGAAGAGCAGTGCGGTTTCAGAAGTGGTAGAGGATGTGTGGATCAGGTGTTTGCTTTGAAGAATGTATGTGAGAAATACTTAGAAAAGCAAATGGATTTGTATGTAGCATTTATGGATCTGCAGAAGGCATATGATAGAGTTGATAGAGATGCTCTGTGGAAGGTATTAAGAATATATGGTGTGGGAGGCAAGTTGTTAGAAGCAGTGAAAAGTTTTTATCGAGGATGTAAGGCAGGTGTACGTGTAGGAAGAGAGGAAAGTGATTGGTTCTCAGTGAATGTAGGTTTGTGGCAGGGGTGTGTGATGTCTCCATGGTTGTTTAATTTGTTTATGGATGGGGTTGTTAGGGAGGTAAATGCAAGAGTCTTGGAAAGAGGGGCAAGTATGAAGTCTGTTGGGGATGAGAGAGCTTGGGAAATGAGTCAGTTGTTGTTCGCTGATGATACAGCGCTGGTGACGGATTCATGTGAGAAACTGCAGAAGCTGGTGACGGAGTTTGGTAAAGTGTGTGGAAGAAGAAAGTTAAGAGTAAATGTGAATAAGAGCAAGGTTATTAGGTACAGTAGGGTTGAGGGTCAAGTCAATTGGGAGGTGAGTTTGAATGGAGAAAACCTGGAGGAAGTGAAGTGTTTTAGATATCTGGGAGTGGATCTGTCAGCGGATGGAACCATGGAAGCGGAAGTGGATCATAGGGTGGGGGAGGGGGCGAAAATTTTGGGAGCCTTGAAAAATGTGTGGAAGTCGAGAACATTATCCCGGAAAGCAAAAATGGGTATGTTTGAAGGAATAGTGGTTCCAACAATGTTGTATGGTTGCGAGGCGTGGGCTATGGATAGAGTTGTTCGCAGGAGGATGGATGTGCTGGAAATGAGATGTTTGAGGACAATGTGTGGTGTGAGGTGGTTTGATCGAGTAAGTAACGTAAGGGCAAGAGAGATGTGTGGAAATAAAAAGAGCGTGGTTGAGAGAGCAGAAGAGGGTGTTTTGAAATGGTTTGGGCACATGGAGAGAATGAGTGAGGAAAGATTGACCAAGAGGATATATGTGTCGGAGGTGGAGGGAACGAGGAGAAGAGGGAGACCAAATTGGAGGTGGAAAGATGGAGTGAAAAGGATTTTGTGTGATCGGGGCCTGAACATGCAGGAGGGTGAAAGGAGGGCAAGGAATAAAGTGAATTGGAGCGATGTGGTATACAGGGGTTGACGTGCTGTCAGTGGATTGAATCAAGGCATGTGAAGCGTCCGGGGTAAACCATGGAAAGCTGTGCAGGTATGTATATTTGCGTGTGTGGACGTGTGTATGTACATGTGTATGGGGGGGGGTTGGGCCATTTCTTTCGTCTGTTTCTTTGCGCTACCTCGCAAACGCGGGAGACAGCGACGAGGTATAAAAAAATATATATATATATATATATATATATATATATATATATATATACATATATATATATATATATATATATATATATATATATATATATATATATATATATATATATATATATATATATATTTTTTTTTTTTTTCTTTTTGCTTTGTCGCCGTCTTCCGCGTCTGCGAGGTAGCGCAAGGAAACAGACGAAAGAAATGGCCCAACCCACCCCCATACACATGTATATACATACGTCCACACACGCAAATATACATACCTACACAGCTTTCCATGGTTTACCCCAGACGCTTCACATGCCCTGATTCAATACACTGACAGCACGTCAACCCCGGTATACCACATCGCTCCAATTCACTCTATTCCTTGCGCTCCTTTCACCCTCCTGCATGTTCAGGCCCCGATCACACAAAATCTTTTTCACTCCATCTTTCCACCTCCAATTTGGTCTCCCTCTTCTCCTCGTTCCCTCCACCTCCGACACACATATCCTCTTGGTCAACCTTTCCTCACTCATTCTCTCCATGTGCCCAAACCATTTCAAAACACCCTCTTCTGCTCTCTCAACCACGCTCTTTTTATTTCCACACATCTCTCTTACCCTTACGTTACTTACTCGATCAAACCACCTCACACCACACATTGTCGTCAAACATCTCATTTCCAGCACATCCATCCTCCTGCGCACCACTCTATCCATAGCCCACGCCTCGCAACCATACAACATTGTTGGAACCACTATTCCTTCAAACACCCATTTTTGCTTTCCGAGATAATTTTCTCGACTTCCACACATTCTTCAAGGCTCCCAGAATTTTCGCCCCCTCCCCCACCCTATGATCCACTTCCGCTTCCATGGTTCCATCCGCTGCCAGATCCACTCTCAGATATCTAAAACACTTTACTTCCTCCAGTTTTTCTCCATTCAAACTCACCTCCCAATTGACTTGACCCTCAACCCTACTGTACCTAATAACCTTGCTCTTATTCACATTTACTCTTAACTTTCTTCTTTCACACACTTTACCAAACTCAGTCACCAGCTTCTGCAGTTTCTCACATGAATCAGCCACCAGCGCTGTATCATCAGCGAACAACAACTGACTCACTTCCCAAGCTCTCTCATCAGCAACAGACTTCATACTTGCCCCTCTTTCCAAAACTCTTGCATTCACCTCCCTAACAACCCCATTCATAAACAAATTAAACAACCATGGAGACATCACACACCCCTGCCGCAAACCTACATTCACTGAGAACCAATCACTTTCCTCTCTTCCTACACGTACACATGCCTTACATCCTCGATAAAAACTTTTCACTGCTTCTAACAACTTGCCTCCCACACCATATACTCTTAATACCTTCCACAGAGCATCTCTATCATCTCTATCATATGCCTTCTCCAGATCCATAAATGCTACATACAAATCCATTTGCTTTTCTAAGTATTTCTCACATACATTCTTCAAAGCAAACACCTGATCCACACATCCTCTACCACTTCTGAAACCACACTGCTCTTCCCCAATCTGATGCTCTGTACATGCCTTCACCCTCTCAATCAATACCCTCCCATATAATTTACCAGGAATACTCAACAAACTTATACCTCTGTAATTTGAGCCCTCACTCTTATCCCCTTTGCCTTTGTACAATGGCACTATGCACGCATTTCGCCAATCCTCAGGCACCTCACCATGAGTCATACATACATTAAATAACCTTACCAACCAGTCAACAATACAGTCACCCCCTTTTTTAATAAATTCCACTGCAATACCATCCAAACCTGCTGCCTTGCCGGCTTTCATCTTCCGCAAAGCTTTTACTACCTCTTCTCTGTTTACCAAATCATTTTCCATAACCCTCTCACTTTGCACACCACCTCGAGCAAAACACCCAATATCTGCCACTCTATCATCAAACACATTCAACAAACCTTCAAAATACTCACTCCATCTCCTTCTCACATCACCACTACTTGTTATCACCTCCCCATTTGCGCACTTCACTGAAATTCCCATTTGCTCCCTTGTCTTACGCACTTTATTTACCTCCTTCCAGAACATCTTTTTATTCTCCCTAAAATTTAATGATACTCTCTCACCCCAACTCTCATTTGCCCTTTTTTCACCTTTTGCACCTTTCTCTTGACCTCCTGTCTCTTTCTTTTATACATCTCCCACTCAATTGCATTTTTTCCCTGTAAAAATCGTCCAAATGCCTCCCTCTTCTCTTTCACTAATACTCTTACTTCTTCATCCCACCACTCACTACATATATATATATATATATATATATATATATATATATATATATATATATATATATATATATATATATATATATATATATATATATATATATATATATATGTATTATCCCTGGGGATAGGGGAGAAAGAATAATTCCCACGTATTCCCTGCGTGTCGTAGAAGGCGACTAAAGGGGAAGGGAGCGGGGGGCTGGAAATCCTCCCCTCTCGTCTTTCTTTTTTTTTTTTTTCCAAAAGAAGGAACAGAGAACAGGGCCAGGTGAGGATATTCCCTCCAATGCCCAGTCCTATGTTCTTAACGCTATCTCGCTATCGCGGGAAATGGCGAATAGTATAAAAAAAAAATATATATGTATATATATATATGTATATATATATATATATATTGTTTATTATTTTTCTTTATTATACTTTGTCGCTGTCTCCCGCGTTTGCGAGGTAGCTCAAGGAAACAGACGAAAGAAATGGTCCAACCCACCCCCAGACACATGTATATACATACGTCCACACACGCACAATATACATACCTACACAGCTTTCCATGGTTTACCACAAACGCCTCACACGCCCCGATCCAACCCACCGACAGGACGTCAACCCCGGTATACCACATCGCTCCAATTCACTCTATTCCTTGCCCTCCTTTCACCCTCCTGCATGTTCAGGCCCGGATCACACAAAATCTTTTTCACTCCATCTTTCCACCTCCAATTTGGTCTCCCTCTTCTCCTCGTTCCCTCCACCTCCGACACATATATCCTCTTGGTCAATCTTTCCTCACTCATTCTCTCCATGTGCCCAAACCATTTCAAAACACCCTCTTCTGCTCTCTCAACCACGCTCTTTTTATTTCCACACATCTCTCTTACCCTTACGTTACTTACTCGATCAAACCACCTCACACCACACATTGTCCTCAAACATCTCATTTCCAGCACATCCATCCTCCTGCGCACAACTCTATCCATAGCCCACGCCTCACAACCATACAACATTGTTGGAACCACTATTCCTTCAAACGTACCCATTTTTGCTTTCCGAGATAATGTTCTCGACTTCGACACATTCTTCAAGGCTCCCAGAATTTTCGCCCCCTCCCCCACCCTATGATCCACTTCCGCTTCCATGGTTCCATCCGCTGCCAGATCCACTCTCAGATATCTAAAACACTTCACTTCCTCCAGTTTTTCTCCATTCAAACTCACCTCCCAATTGACTTGACCCTCAACCCTACTGTACCTAATAACCTTGCTCTTATTCACATTTACTCTTAACTTTCTTCTCTCACACACTTTACCAAACTCAGTCACCAGCTTCTGCAGTTTCTCACATGAATCAGCCACCAGCGCTGTATCATCAGCGAACAACAACTGACTCACTTCCCAAGCTCTCTCATCCCCAACAGACTTCATACTTGCCCCTCTTTCCAAAACTCTTGCATTCACCTCCCTAACAACCCCATCCATAAACAAATTAAACAACCATGGAGACATCACACACCCCTGCCGCAAACCTACATTCACTGAGAACCAATCACTTTCCTCTCTTCCTACACGTACACTTGCCTTACATCCTCGAAAAAACCTTTCACTGCTTCTAACAACTTGCCTCCAACACCATATATCCTTAATACCTTCCACAGAGCATCTCTATCAACTCTATCATATGCCTTCTCCAGATCCATAAATGCTACATACAAATCCATTTGCTTTTCTAAGTATTTCTCACATACATTCTTCAAAGCAAACACCTGATCCACACATCCTCTACCACTTCTGAACCCACACTGCTCTTTCCCAATCTGATGCTCTGTACATGCCTTCACCCTCTCAATCAATACCCTCCTATATAATTTAACAGGAATACTCAACAAACTTATACCTCTGTAATTTGAGCACTCACTCTTATCTCCTTTGCCTTTGTACAATGGCACTATGCACGCATTCCGCCAATCCTCAGGCACCTCACCATGAGTCATACATACATTAAATAACCTTACCAACCAGTCAACAATACAGTCACCCCCTTTTTTAATAAATTCCACTGCAATACCATCCAAACCTGCTGCCTTGCCGGCTTTCATCTTCCGCAAAGCTTTTACTACCTCTTCTCTGTTTACCAAATCATTTTCCCTAACCCTCTCACTTTGCACACCACCTCGACCAAAACACCCTATATCTGCCACTCTATCATCAAACACATTCAACAAACCTTCAAAATACTCACTCCATCTCTTTCTCACATCACCACTACTTGTTTTCACCTCCCCATTTGCGCCCTTCACTGAAGTTCCCATTTGCTCCCTTGTCTTACGCACTTTATTTACCTCCTTCCAGAACATCTTTTTATTCTTCCTAAAATTTAATGATACTCTCTCACCCCAACTCTCATTTGCCCTTTTTTTCACCTCTTGCACCTTTCTCTTGACCTCCTGTCTCTTTTTTTTATACATCTCCCACTCAATTGCACTTTTTCCCTGCAAAAATCGTCCAAATGCCTCTCTCTTCTCTTTCACTAATTCTCTTACTTCTTCATCCCACCACTCACTACCCTTTCTAATCAACCCACCTCCCACTTTTTCATGCCATAAGCATCTTTTACGTAATCCATCACTGATTCCCTAGATACATCCCATTCCTCCCCCAGTCCCCTTACTTCCATTGTACTCACCTTTTTCCATTCTGTACTCAGTCTCTCCTGGTACTTCATCACACAAGTCTCCTTCCCAAGCTCACTTCCTATCACCACCCTCTTCACCCCAACATTCACTCTTCTTTTCTGACAACCCATACAAATCTTCACCTTAGCCTCCACAAGATAATGATCAGACATCCCTCCAGTTGCACCTCTCAGCACATTAACATCCAAAAGTCTCTCTTTCGCGCGCCTGTCAATTAACACGTAATCCAATAACGCTCTCTGGCCATCTCTCCTACTTATATAAGTATACCTATGTATATCTCGCTTTTTAAACCAGGTATTCCCAATCATCATTCCTTTTTAAGCACATAAATATATATATATATAAATATATATAAATATATATATATATATATATATATATATATATATATATATATATATATATATATATATATATATATATATATATATATATTCATATATTCTTTTTTTCGCTGTCTCCCGCGTTTGCGAGGTAGCGCAAGGAAACAGACGAAAGAAATGGCCCAGCCCACCCCCATACACATGTATATACATACGTCCACACACGCAAATATACATACCTACACAACTTTGCATGGTTTACCCCAGACGCTTCACATGCCTTGATTCAATCCACTGACAGCACGTCAACCCCGGTATACCACATCGCTCCAATTCACACTATTCCTTGCCCTCCTTTCACCCTCCTGCATGTTCAGGCCCCGATCACACAAAATCTTTTTCACTCCATCTTTCCACCTCCAATTTGGTCTCCCTCTTCTCCTCGTTCCCTCCACCTCCGACACATATATCCTCTTGGTCAATCTTTCCTCACTCATTCTCTACATGTGCCCAAACCATTTCAAAACACCCTCTTCTGCTCTCTCAACCACGCTCTTTTTATTTCCACACATCTCTCTTACCCTTACGTTACTTACTCGATCAAACCACCTCACACCACACATTGTCCTCAAACATCTCATTTCCAGCACATCCATCCTCCTGCGCACAACTCTATCCATAGCCCACGCCTCGCAACCATACAACATTGTTGGAACCACTATTCCTTCAAACATACCCATTTTTGCTTTCCGAGATAATGTTCTCGACTTCCACACATTCTTCAAGGCTCCCAGAATTTTCGCCCCCTCCCCCACCCTATGATCCACTTCCGCTTCCATGGTTCCATCCGCTGCCAGATCCACTCCCAGATATCTAAAACACTTCACTTCCTCCAGTTTTTCTCCATTCAAACTCACCTCCCAATTGACTTGACCCTCAACCCTACTGTACCTAATAACCTTGCTCTTATTCACATTTACTCTTAACTTTCTTCTTTCACACACTATACCAAACTCAGTCACCAGCTTCTGCAGTTTCTCACATGAATCAGCCACCAGCGCTGTATCATCAGCGAACAACAACTGACTCACTTCCCAAGCTCTCTCATCCCCAACAGACTTCATACTTGCCCCTCTTTCCAAAACTCTTGCATTCACCTCCCTAACAACCCCATCCATAAACAAATTAAACAACCATGGAGACATCACACACCCCTGCCGCAAACCTACATTCACTGAGAACCAATCACTTTCCTCTCTTCCTACACGTACACATGCCTTACATCCTCGATAAAAACTTTTCACTGCTTCTAACAACTTGCCTCCCACACCATATATTCTTAATACCTTCCACAGAGCATCTCTATCAACTCTATCATATGCCTTCTCCAGATCCATAAATGCTACATACAAATCCATTTGCTTTTCTAAGTATTTCTCACATACATTCTTCAAAGCAAACACCTGATCCACACATCCTCTACCACTTCTGAAACCACACTGCTCTTCCCCAATCTGATGCTCTGTACATGCCTTCACCCTCTCAATCAATACCCTCCCATATAATTTACCAGGAATACTCAACAAACTTATACCTCTGTAATTTGAGCACTCACTCTTATCCCCTTTGCCTTTGTACAATGGCACTATGCACGCATTCCGCCAATCCTCAGGCACCTCACCATGAGTCATACATACATTAAATAACCTTACCAACCAGTCAACAATACAGTCACCCCCTTTTTTAATAAATTCCACTGCAATAACATCCTAACCTGCTGCCTTGCCGGCTTTCATCTTCCGCAAAGCTTTTACTACCTCTTCTCTGTTTACCAAATCATTTTCCCTAACCCTCTCACTTTGCGCACCACCTCGACCAAAACACCCTATATCTGCCACTCTATCATCAAACACATTCAACAAACCTTCAAAATACTCACTCCATCTCTTTTCTCACATCACCACTACTTGTTTTCACCTCCCCATTTGCGCCCTTCACTGAAGTTCCCATTTGCTCCCTTGTCTTACGCACTTTATTTACCTCCTTCCAGAACATCTTTTTATTCTTCCTAAAATTTAATGATATTCTCTCACCCCAACTCTCATTTGCCCTTTTTTTTACCTCTTGCACCTTTCTTTTGACCTCCTGTCTCTTTTTTTTTATACATCTCCCACTCAATTGCACTTTTTCCCTGCAAAAATCGTCCAAATGCCTCTCTCTTCTCTTTCACTAATACTCTTACTTCTTCATCCCACCACTCACTACCCTTTCTAATCAACCCACCTCCCACTCTTTTCATGCCATAAGCATCTTTTGCGTAATCCATCACTGATTCCCTAAATACCTCCCATTCCTCCCCCAGTCCCCTTACTTCCATTGTACTCACCTTTTTCCATTCTGTACTCAGTCTCTCCTGGTACTTCCTCACACAAGTCTCCTTCCCAAGCTCACTTCCTCTCACCACCCTCTTCACACCAACATTCACTCTTCTTTTCTGACAACCCATACAAATCTTCACCTTAGCCTCCATAAGATAATGATCAGACATCCCTCCAGTTACACCTCTCAGCACATTAACATCCAAAAGTCACTCTTTCGCGCGCCTGTCAATTAACACGTAATCCAATAACGCTCTCTGGCCATCTCTCCTACTTATATAAGTATACCTATGTATATCTCGCTTTTTAAACCAGGTATTCCCAATCATCAGTCCTTTTTCAGCACATAAATATATATATATATATATAAATATATATAAATATATATATATATATATATATATATATATATATATATATATATATATATATATATATATATATATATATATATATATATATATATATATTTATATATTTTTTTTTTTCGCTGTCTCCCGCGTTTGCGAGGTAGCGCAAGGAAACAGACGAAAGAAATGGCCCAACCCACCCCCATACACATGTATATACATACGTCCACACACGCAAATATACATACCTACACAACTTTGCATGGTTTACCACAGACGCTTCACATGCCTTGATTCAATCCACTGACAGCACGTCAACCCCGGTATACCACATCGCTCCAATTCAGTCTATTCCTTGCCCTCCTTTCACCCTCCTGCATGTTCAGGCCCCGATCACACAAAATCTTTTTCACTCAATCTTTCCACCTCCAATTTGGTCTCCCTCTTCTCCTCGTTCCCTCCACCTCCGACACATATATCCTCTTGGTCAATCTTTCCTCACTCATTCTCTACATGTGCCCAAACCATTTCAAAACACCCTCTTCTGCTCTCTCAACCACGCTCTTTTTATTTCCACACATCTCTCTTACCCTTACGTTACTTACTCGATCAAACCACCTCACACCACACATTGTCCTCAAACATCTCATTTCCAGCACATCCATCCTCCTGCGCACAACTCTATCCATAGCCCACGCCTCGCAACCATACAACATTGTTGGAACCACTATTCCTTCAAACATACCCATTTTTGCTTTCCGAGATAATGTTCTCGACTTCCACACATTCTTCAAGGCTCCCAGAATTTTCGCCCCCTCCCCCACCCTATGATCCACTTCCGCTTCCATGGTTCCATCCGCTGCCAGATCCACTCCCAGATATCTAAAACACTTCACTTCCTCCAGTTTTTCTCCATTCAAACTCACCTCCCAATTGACTTGACCCTCAACCCTACTGTACCTAATAACCTTGCTCTTATTCACATTTACTCTTAACTTTCTTCTTTCACACACTTTACCAAACTCAGTCACCAGCTTCTGCAGTTTCTCACATGAATCAGCCACCAGCGCTGTATCATCAGCGAACAAAAACTGACTCACTTCCCAAGCTCTCTCATCCCCAACAGACTTCATACTTGCCCCTCTTTCCAAAACTCTTGCATTCACCTCCCTAACAACCCCATCCATAAACAAATTAAACAACCATGGAGACATCACACACCCCTGCCGCAAACCTACATTCACTGAGAACCAATCACTTTCCTCTCTTCCTACACGTACACATGCCTTACATCCTCGATAAAAACTTTTCACTGCTTCTAACAACTTTCCTCCCACACCATATATTCTTAATACCTTCCACAGAGCATCTCTATCAACTCTATCATATGCCTTCTCCAGATCCATAAATGCTACATACAAATCCATTTGCTTTTCTTAGTATTTCTCACACATACATTCTTCAAAGCAAACACCTGATCCACACATCCTCTACCACTTCTGAAACCACACTGCTCTTCCCCAATCTGATGCTCTGTACATGCCTTCACCCTCTCAATCAATACCCTCCCATATAATTTACCAGGAATACTCAACAAACTTATACCTCTGTAATTTGAGCACTCACTCTTATCCCCTTTGCCTTTGTACAATGGCACTATGCACGCATTCCGCCAATCCTCAGGCACCTCACCATGAGTCATACATACATTAAATAACCTTACCAACCAGTCAACAATACAGTCACCCCCTTTTTTAATAAATTCCACTGCAATACCATCCAAACCTGCTGCCTTGCCGGCTTTCATCTTCCGCAAAGCTTTTACTACCTCTTCTCTGTTTACCAAATCATTTTCCCTAACCCTCTCACTTTGCACACCACCTCGACCAAAACACCCTATATCTGCCACTCTATCATCAAACACATTCAACAAACCTTCAAAATACTCACTCCATCTCCTTCTCACATCACCACTACTTGTTTTCACCTCCCCATTTGCGCCCTTCACTGAAGTTCCCATTTGCTCACTTGTCTTACGCACTTTATTTACCTCCTTCCAGAACATCTTTTTATTCTTCCTAAAATTTAATGATACTCTCTCACCCCAACTCTCATTTGCCCTTTTTTTCACCTCTTGCACCTTTCTCTTGACCTCCTGTCTCTTTTTTTATACATCTCCCACTCAATTGCACTTTTTCCCTGCAAAAATCGTCCAAATGCCTCTCTCTTCTCTTTCACTAATACTCTTACTTCTTCATCCCACCACTCACTACCCTTTCTAATCAACCCACCTCCCACTCTTTTCATGCCATAAGCATCTTTTGCGTAATCCATCACTGATTCCCTAAATACCTCCCATTCCTCCCCCAGTCCCCTTACTTCCATTGTACTCACCTTTTTCCATTCTGTACTCAGTCTCTCCTGGTACTTCCTCACACAAGTCTCCTTCCCAAGCTCACTTCCTCTCACCACCCTCTTCACACCAACATTCACTCTTCTTTTCTGACAACCCATACAAATCTTCACCTTAGCCTCCATAAGATAATGATCAGACATCCCTCCAGTTACACCTCTCAGCACATTAACATCCAAAAGTCACTCTTTCGCGCGCCTGTCAATTAACACGTAATCCAATAACGCTCTCTGGCCATCTCTCCTACTTATATAAGTATACCTATGTATATCTCGCTTTTTAAACCAGGTATTCCCAATCATCAGTCCTTTTTCAGCACATAAATATATATATATATATATAAATATATATAAATATATATATATATATATATATATATATATATATATATATATATATATATATATATATATATATATATATATATATATATATATATATTTATATATTTTTTTTTTTCGCTGTCTCCCGCGTTTGCGAGGTAGCGCAAGGAAACAGACGAAAGAAATGGCCCAACCCACCCCCATACACATGTATATACATACGTCCACACACGCAAATATACATACCTACACAACTTTGCATGGTTTACCCCAGACGCTTCACATGCCTTGATTCAATCCACTGACAGCACGTCAACCCCGGTATACCACATCGCTCCAATTCAGTCTATTCCTTGCCCTCCTTTCACCCTCCTGCATGTTCAGGCCCCGATCACACAAAATCTTTTTCACTCAATCTTTCCACCTCCAATTTGGTCTCCCTCTTCTCCTCGTTCCCTCCACCTCCGACACATATATCCTCTTGGTCAATCTTTCCTCACTCATTCTCTACATGTGCCCAAACCATTTCAAAACACCCTCTTCTGCTCTCTCAACCACGCTCTTTTTATTTCCACACATCTCTCTTACCCTTACGTTACTTACTCGATCAAACCACCTCACACCACACATTGTCCTCAAACATCTCATTTCCAGCACATCCATCCTCCTGCGCACAACTCTATCCATAGCCCACGCCTCGCAACCATACAACATTGTTGGAACCACTATTCCTTCAAACATACCCATTTTTGCTTTCCGAGATAATGTTCTCGACTTCCACACATTCTTCAAGGCTCCCAGAATTTTCGCCCCCTCCCCCACCCTATGATCCACTTCCGCTTCCATGGTTCCATCCGCTGCCAGATCCACTCCCAGATATCTAAAACACTTCACTTCCTCCAGTTTTTCTCCATTCAAACTCACCTCCCAATTGACTTGACCCTCAACCCTACTGTACCTAATAACCTTGCTCTTATTCACATTTACTCTTAACTTTCTTCTTTCACACACTTTACCAAACTCAGTCACCAGCTTCTGCAGTTTCTCACATGAATCAGCCACCAGCGCTGTATCATCAGCGAACAAAAACTGACTCACTTCCCAAGCTCTCTCATCCCCAACAGACTTCATACTTGCCCCTCTTTCCAAAACTCTTGCATTCACCTCCCTAACAACCCCATCCATAAACAAATTAAACAACCATGGAGACATCACACACCCCTGCCGCAAACCTACATTCACTGAGAACCAATCACTTTCCTCTCTTCCTACACGTACACATGCCTTACATCCTCGATAAAAACTTTTCACTGCTTCTAACAACTTTCCTCCCACACCATATATTCTTAATACCTTCCACAGAGCATCTCTATCAACTCTATCATATGCCTTCTCCAGATCCATAAATGCTACATACAAATCCATTTGCTTTTCTTAGTATTTCTCACACATACATTCTTCAAAGCAAACACCTGATCCACACATCCTCTACCACTTCTGAAACCACACTGCTCTTCCCCAATCTGATGCTCTGTACATGCCTTCACCCTCTCAATCAATACCCTCCCATATAATTTACCAGGAATACTCAACAAACTTATACCTCTGTAATTTGAGCACTCACTCTTATCCCCTTTGCCTTTGTACAATGGCACTATGCACGCATTCCGCCAATCCTCAGGCACCTCACCATGAGTCATACATACATTAAATAACCTTACCAACCAGTCAACAATACAGTCACCCCCTTTTTTAATAAATTCCACTGCAATACCATCCAAACCTGCTGCCTTGCCGGCTTTCATCTTCCGCAAAGCTTTTACTACCTCTTCTCTGTTTACCAAATCATTTTCCCTAACCCTCTCACTTTGCACACCACCTCGACCAAAACACCCTATATCTGCCACTCTATCATCAAACACATTCAACAAACCTTCAAAATACTCACTCCATCTCCTTCTCACATCACCACTACTTGTTTTCACCTCCCCATTTGCGCCCTTCACTGAAGTTCCCATTTGCTCACTTGTCTTACGCACTTTATTTACCTCCTTCCAGAACATCTTTTTATTCTTCCTAAAATTTAATGATACTCTCTCACCCCAACTCTCATTTGCCCTTTTTTTCACCTCTTGCACCTTTCTCTTGACCTCCTGTCTCTTTTTTTATACATCTCCCACTCAATTGCACTTTTTCCCTGCAAAAATCGTCCAAATGCCTCTCTCTTCTCTTTCACTAATACTCTTACTTCTTCATCCCACCACTCACTACCCTTTCTAATCAACCCACCTCCCACTCTTTTCATGCCATAAGCATCTTTTGCGTAATCCATCACTGATTCCCTAAATACCTCCCATTCCTCCCCCAGTCCCCTTACTTCCATTGTACTCACCTTTTTCCATTCTGTACTCAGTCTCTCCTGGTACTTCCTCACACAAGTCTCCTTCCCAAGCTCACTTCCTCTCACCACCCTCTTCACACCAACATTCACTCTTCTTTTCTGACAACCCATACAAATCTTCACCTTAGCCTCCATAAGATAATGATCAGACATCCCTCCAGTTACACCTCTCAGCACATTAACATCCAAAAGTCACTCTTTCGCGCGCCTGTCAATTAACACGTAATCCAATAACGCTCTCTGGCCATCTCTCCTACTTATATAAGTATACCTATGTATATCTCGCTTTTTAAACCAGGTATTCCCAATCATCAGTCCTTTTTCAGCACATAAATATATATATATATATAAATATATATAAATATATATATATATATATATATATATATATATATATATATATATATATATATATATATATATATATATATATATATATTTATATATTTTTTTTTTCGCTGTCTCCCGCGTTTGCGAGGTAGCGCAAGGAAACAGACGAAAGAAATGGCCCAACCCACCCCCATACACATGTATATACATACGTCCACACACGCAAATATACATACCTACACAACTTTGCATGGTTTACCCCAGACGCTTCACATGCCTTGATTCAATCCACTGACAGCACGTCAACCCCGGTATACCACATCGCTCCAATTCACTCTATTCCTTGCCCTCCTTTCACCCTCCTGCATGTTCAGGCCCCGATCACACAAAATCTTTTTCACTCAATCTTTCCACCTCCAATTTGGTCTCCCTCTTCTCCTCGTTCCCTCCACCTCCGACACATATATCCTCTTGGTCAATCTTTCCTCACTCATTCTCTACATGTGCCCAAACCATTTCAAAACACCCTCTTCTGCTCTCTCAACCACGCTCTTTTTATTTCCACACATCTCTCTTACCCTTACGTTACTTACTCGATCAAACCACCTCACACCACACATTGTCCTCAAACATCTCATTTCCAGCACATCCATCCTCCTGCGCACAACTCTATCCATAGCCCACGCCTCGCAACCATACAACATTGTTGGAACCACTATTCCTTCAAACATACCCATTTTTGCTTTCCGAGATAATGTTCTCGACTTCCACACATTCTTCAAGGCTCCCAGAATTTTCGCCCCCTCCCCCACCCTATGATCCACTTCCGCTTCCATGGTTCCATCCGCTGCCAGATCCACTCCCAGATATCTAAAACACTTCACTTCCTCCAGTTTTTCTCCATTCAAACTCACCTCCCAATTGACTTGACCCTCAACCCTACTGTACCTAATAACCTTGATCTTATTCACATTTACTCTTAACTTTCTTCTTTCACACACTTTACCAAACTCAGTCATCAGCTTCTGCAGTTTCTCACATGAATCAGCCACCAGCGCTGTATCATCAGCGAACAAAAACTGACTCACTTCCCAAGCTCTCTCATCCCCAACAGACTTCATACTTGCCCCTCTTTCCAAAACTCTTGCATTCACCTCCCTAACAACCCCATCCATAAACAAATTAAACAACCATGGAGACATCACACACCCCTGCCGCAAACCTACATTCACTGAGAACCAATCACTTTCCTCTCTTCCTACACGTACACATGCCTTACATCCTCGATAAAAACTTTTCACTGCTTCTAACAACTTTCCTCCCACACCATATATTCTTAATACCTTCCACAGAGCATCTCTATCAACTCTATCATATGCCTTCTCCAGATCCATAAATGCTACATACAAATCCATTTGCTTTTCTTAGTATTTCTCACACATACATTCTTCAAAGCAAACACCTGATCCACACATCCTCTACCACTTCTGAAACCACACTGCTCTTCCCCAATCTGATGCTCTGTACATGCCTTCACCCTCTCAATCAATACCCTCCCATATAATTTACCAGGAATACTCAACAAACTTATACCTCTGTAATTTGAGCACTCACTCTTATCCCCTTTGCCTTTGTACAATGGCACTATGCACGCATTCCGCCAATCCTCAGGCACCTCACCATGAGTCATACATACATTAAATAACCTTACCAACCAGTCAACAATACAGTCACCCCCTTTTTTAATAAATTCCACTGCAATACCATCCAAACCTGCTGCCTTGCCGGCTTTCATCTTCCGCAAAGCTTTTACTACCTCTTCTCTGTTTACCAAATCATTTTCCCTAACCCTCTCACTTTGCACACCACCTCGACCAAAACACCCTATATCTGCCACTCTATCATCAAACACATTCAACAAACCTTCAAAATACTCACTCCATCTCCTTCTCACATCACCACTACTTGTTTTCACCTCCCCATTTGCGCCCTTCACTGAAGTTCCCATTTGCTCACTTGTCTTACGCACTTTATTTACCTCCTTCCAGAACATCTTTTTATTCTTCCTAAAATTTAATGATACTCTCTCACCCCAACTCTCATTTGCCCTTTTTTTCACCTCTTGCACCTTCCTCTTGACCTCCTGTCTCTTTTTTTTATACATCTCCCACTCAATTGCACTTTTTCCCTGCAAAAATCGTCCAAATGCCTCTCTCTTCTCTTTCACTAATACTCTTACTTCTTCATCCCACCACTCACTACCCTTTCTAATCAACCCACCTCCCACTCTTTTCATGCCATAAGCATCTTTTGCGTAATCCATCACTGATTCCCTAAATACCTCCCATTCCTCCCCCAGTCCCCTTACTTCCATTGTACTCACCTTTTTCCATTCTGTACTCAGTCTCTCCTGGTACTTCCTCACACAAGTCTCCTTCCCAAGCTCACTTCCTCTCACCACCCTCTTCACACCAACATTCACTCTTCCTTTCTGACAACCCATACAAATCTTCACCTTAGCCTCCACAAGATAATGATCAGACATCCCTCCAGTTACACCTCTCAGCACATTAACATCCAAAAGTCTCTCTTTCGCGCGCCTGTCAATTAACACGTAATCCAATAACGCTCTCTGGCCATCTCTCCTACTTATATAAGTATAGCTATGTATATTTCGCTTTTTAAACCAGGTATTCCCAATCATCAGTCCTTTTTCAGCACATAAATATATATATGTATAAATATATATAAATATATATATATATATATATATATATATATATATATATATATATATATATATATATATATATATATATATGTATATATATATATATATATATATATATATATATATATATATATATATATATATATATATATATATATATTTATATATTTTTTTTTTTCGCTGTCTCCCGCGTTTGCGAGGTAGCGCAAGGAAACAGACGAAAGAAATGGCCCAACCCACCCCCATACACATGTATGTACATACGTCCACACACGCAAAAATACATACCTACACAACTTTGCATGGTTTACCCCAGACGCTTCACATGCCTTGATTCAATCCACTGACAGCACGTCAACCCCGGTATACCACATCTCTCCAATTCACTCTATTCCTTGCCCTCCTTTCACCCTCCTGCATGTTCAGGCCCCGATCACACAAAATCTTTTTCACTCAATCTTTCCACCTCCAATTTGGTCTCCCTCTTCTCCTCGTTCCCTCCACCTCCGACACATATATCCTCTTGGTCAATCTTTCCTCACTCATTCTCTCCATGTGCACAAACCATTTCAAAACACCCTCTTCTGCTCTCTCAACCACGCTCTTTTTATTTCCACACATCTCCCTAACCCTTACGTTACTTACTCGATCAAACCACCTCACACCACACATTGTCCTCAAACATCTCATTTCCAGCACATCCATCCTCCTGCGCACAACTCTATCCATAGCCCACGCCTCGCAACCATACAACATTGTTGGAACCACTATTCCTTCAAACATACCCATTTTTGCTTTCCGAGATAATGTTCTCGACTTCGACACATTCTTCAAGGCTCCCAGAATTTTCGCCCCCTCACCCACCCTATGATCCACTTCCGCTTCCATGGTTCCATCCGCTGCCAGATCCACTCCCAGATATCTAAAACACTTCACTTCCTCCAGTTTTTCTCCATTAAAACTCACCTCCCAATTGACTTGACCCTCAACCCTACTGTACCTAATAACCTTGCTCTTATTCACATTTACTCTTAACTTGCTTCCTTCACACACTTTACCAAACTCTGTCACCAGCTAATGCAGTTTCTCACATGAATCAGCCACCAGCGCTGTATCATCAGCGAACAACAACTGACTCACTTCCCAAGCTCTCTCATCCCCAATAGACTTCATACTTGCCCCTCTTTCCAAAACTCTTGCATTCACCTCCCTAACAACCCCATCCATAAACAAATTAAACAACCATGGAGACATCACACACCCCTGCCGCAAACCTACATTCACTGAGAACCAATCACTTTCCTCTCTTCCTACACGTACACATGCCTTACATCCTCGATAAAAACTTTTCACTGCTTCTAACAACTTGCCTCCCACACCATATATTCTTAATACCTTCCACAGAGCATCTCTATCAACTCTATCATATGCCTTCTCCAGATCCATAAATGCTACATACAAATCCATTTGCTTTTCTAAGTATTTCTCACATACATTCTTCAAAGCAAACTCCTGATCTACACATCCTCTACCACTTCTGAAACCACACTGCTCTTCCCCAATCTGATGCTCTCTACATGCCTTCACCCTCTCAATCAATACCCTCCCATATAATTTACCAGGAATACTCAACAAACTTTTACCTCTGTAATTTGAGCACTCACTCTTATCCCCTTTGCCTTTGTACAATGGCACTATGCACGCATTCCGCCAATTCTCAGGCACCTCACCATGAGTCATACATACATTAAATAACCTTACCAACCAGTCAACAATACAGTCACCCCCTTTTTTAATAAATTCCGCTGCAATACCATCCAAACCTGCTGCCTTGCCGGCTTTCATCTTCCGCAAAGCTTTTACTACCTCTTCTCTGTTTACCAAATTATTTTCCCTAACCCTCTCACTTTGCACACGACCTCGACCAAAACACCATATATCTGCCTCTCTATCATCAAACACATTCAACAAACCTTCAAAATACTCACTCCATCTCCTTCTCACATCACCACTACTTGTTATCACCTCCCCATTTGCGCCCTTCACTGAAGTTTCCATATATATACAGGAGTTGTGGGAGTATGTGATAGAGTGTAAGAAAGTAAATTCTAGATTGATATGGGTAAAACTGAAAGTTGATGGAGAGATATGGGTGATTATTGGTGCATATGCACCTGGGCATGAGAAGAAAGATCAAGATCATGAGAGGCAAGTGTTTTGGGAGCAGCTGAATGACTGTGCTAGTGGTTTCGATGCACAATACCGGGTGAAAGTTATGGTTGATTTGAATGCAAAGGTGAGTAATGTGGCAGTTGAGGGAATAATTGGTATACATGAGGTGGTCAGTGTTGTAAATGGAAATGGTGAAGAGCTTATAGATTTATATGCTGAAAAAGGACTGGTGATTGGGAATACCTGGTTTAAAAAGCGAGATATACATAAGTATACGTATGGCCAGAGAGCGTTTTTGGATTACGTGTTAATTGATAGGCACGCGTAAGAGAGACTTTTGGATGTTAATGTGCTGAGAGGTGCAACTACAGGGATGTCTGATCATTATCTTGTGTAGGCGAAGGTCAAGATTTGTAGAGGTTTTCAGAAAAGAAGAGAGAATGTTTGGGTGAAGAGAGTGGTGACAGTAAGTGAGCTTGGGAAGGAGACTTGTGCGAGGAAGTACCAGGAGAGACTGAGTACAGAATGGATAAAGAAGAGACCAAAGGAGGTAAGGGCAGTGGTGGAAGAATGGGATGTATTTAAGGAAGCAGTGATGGCTTCCTCAAAAGATGTTTGTGGCATGAGAAGCGTGGGAGGTGGGTAGATTAGAAAGGGTAGTGAGTGGTGGTATGAAGAAGTGAGATTATTAGTGAAAGAGAAGAGAGATGCATTTGGACGATTTTTGCTGGGAAATAATGCAAATGAGTGGGAGATGTATAAAAGAAAGAGGCAGGAGGTCTAGAGAAAGGTGCAAGAGGTGAAAAAGAGGGCAAATGAGAGTTAGGGTGACAGAGTATCGTTAAATTTTAGGGAGAATAAAAAGATGTTTTGGAAGGAGGTAAATAAAGTGCGTAAGACAAGGGAGCAAATGGGAACCTCAGCGAAGGGGGCTAATAGGGAGGTGATAACAAGTAGTGGTGATGGGAGAAGGAGATGGAGTGAGTATTTTGAAGGTTTATTGAATGTGTTTGATGATAGAGTGGCAGATATAGGGTGTTTTGGTCGAGGTGGTGTGCAAAGTGAGAGGGTTAGGGAAAATGATTTGGTAAACAGAGAAGAGGTAGTAAAAGCTTTGCGGAAGATGAAAGCCGGTAAGGCAGCAGGTTTGGATGGTATTGCAGTGGAATTTATTAAAAAAGAGGGTGACTATATTGTTGACTGGTTGGTAAGGTTATTTAATGTATGTATGATTCATGGTGAGGTACATGAGGATTGGCGGAATGCTTGCATAGTGCCATTGTACAAAGGCAAAGGGGATAAGAGTGAGTGCTCAAATTGCAGATATATAAGTTTGGTGAGTATTCTTGGTAAATCATATGGGAGGATATTGATTGCGAGGGTGAAGGCATGCGCAGAGCATCTGATTGGGGAAGAGCAGTGTGGTTTCAGAAGTGGTAAAGGATGTGTGCATCAGGTGTTTGCTTTGAAGAAGTTATGTGAGAAATACTTAGAAAAACAAATGAATTTGTATGTAGCATTTATGGATCTGGAGAAGGCATATGATAGAGTTGATAGAGATGCTCTGTGGAAGGTATTAAGAATATAAGGTGTGGGATGCAAGTTGTTAGAAGCAGTGAGAAGTTTTTATTGAGGATGTAAGGCATGTGTACGTGTAGGAAGAGAGGAAAGTGATTGGTTCTCAGTGAATGTATGTTTGCGGCAGGGGTGTGTGATGTCTCCATGGTTGTTCAATTTGTTTATAGATGGGGTTGTTAGGGAGGTGAATGCAAGAGTTTTGGAAAGAGGGGCAAGTATGCAGTCTGTTGGGGATGAGAGAGCTTGGGAAGTGAGTCAGTTTTTGTTCGCTGATGATACAGCGCTGGTGGCTGATTCATGTGAGAAACTGCAGAAGCTGGTGACTGAGTTTGGTAAAGTGTGTGAAAGAAGAAAGTTAAGAGTAAATGTGAATTAGAGGAAGGTTATTAGGTGCTGTAGGGTTGACGGTCAAGTCAACTGGGAGGTAAGTTTGAATGGAGAAAAACTGGAGGAAGTGAAGTGTTTTAGATATCTGGTAGTGGATTTGGCAGCGGATGAAACTATGGAAGCGGAACTGAATCATAGGGTGGGGGAGGGGGTGAAAATTCTGGAAGCCTTGAAGAATGTGTGGAAGTCGAGAACATTATCTCGGAAAGCAAAAATGGGTATGTTTGAAGGAATAGTGGTTCCAACAATGTTGTATGGTTGCGAGGCGTGGGCTATGGATAGAGTTGTTCGCAGGAGGGTGGATGTGCTGGAAATGAGATGTTTGAGGACAATATGTGGTGTGAGGTGGTTTGATCGAGTAAGTAATGTAAGGGTAAGAGAGATATGTGGAAATAAAAAGAGTGTGGTTGAGAGAGCAGAAGAGGGTGTTTTGAAATGGTTTGGTCACATGGAGAGAATGATTGAGGGAAGATTGACCAAGCGGATATATGTTTCGGAGGTGGAGGGAACGAGAAGTGGGGAACCAAATTGGAGGTGGAAAGATGGAGTGAAAAAGATTTTGAGTGATCGGGTCCTGAACATGCAGGAGGGTGAAAGGCGTGCAAGGAATAACGTGAATTGGAACGATGTGGTATACAGGGGTCGATGTGCTGTCAATGGATTGAACCAGGGCATGTGAAGCGTCTAGGGTAAACCATGGAAAGTTATGTGGGGCCTGGATGTGGAAAGGGAGCTGTGGTTTCGGTACATTATTACATGACAGCTAGAGACTGAGTGTGAACGAATGAGGCCTTTGTTGTCTTTTCCTAGCGCTACCTCGCACACATGAGGAGGGAGGTGGTTGTTGTTCCATGTGTGGCGGGGTGTCGATGGAAATAAATAACGGCAGACAGTATGAATTATGTACATGTGTGTATATATATATATGTCTGTGTGTGTATATGTATGTGTACATTGAGATGTATAGGTATGTATATTTGCGTGTGTGGACGTGTATGTATATACATGTGTATGTGGGTGGGTTCGGTCATTCTTTCGTTTTTTTCCTTGCGCTACCTCTCAAACGCGGGAGACAGCGACAAAGCAAATTAATATAAATATATATATATATATATATATATATATATATATATATATATATATATATATATAATATCTTGCGATAGGGGAGAAAGAATACGTCCCATGTATTCCCTGGGTGTCGTAGAAGGCGACTAAAAGGGGAGGGATCGGGTGGCTGAAAATCCTCCCCTTTCGTTTAGAATTTTCGAAAAGGAGGAACAGAGAAGGGGGCCAAGTGGGAATTTCCCTCAAAGGATGAATCCTTTGTTCTTAACGCTACCTCGCTGACGTGGGAAAGGGCTAATAGGATGAAAAACAAGAAATTTATATATATATATATATATATATATATATATATATATATATATATATATATATATAGACGAATAAAGTGCATGGAAACGCGCACCTTCATAGAACATACCAACCTTCCAACAGCCAGGATCGAACCCCGTACCCCTGTGCAAGCGGCGGGAATGGTAACCGTTAGGCAATGGGCCTATAGCCTACCGTAACGCAAGCATTCCTGCCTCTTGCACAGAGGTACCGTGTTCGATCCTGGCTGTTGGAGGTTTATGTGTTCTATGAAGGTGCGCGTTCATATGCACTTTATTCGTATATATATATATATATACATATATATATATATATATATATATATATATATATATATATATATATATATATATATATATATATATATATATATATATATATTATTGTTTTTATTTATTATACTTTGTCGCTGTCTCCCGCGTTTACGAGGTAGCGCAAGGAAACAGACGAAAGAAATGGCCCAACCCCCCCCCCATACACATGTATATACATACGTCCACACACACAAATATACATACCTACACAGCTTTCCATGGTTTACCCCAGACGCTTCACATGCCTTGATTCAATCCACTGACAGCACGTCAACCCCGGTATACCACATCGCTCCAATTCACTCTATTCCTTGCCCTCCTTTCACCCTCCTGCATGTTCAGGCCCCGATCACACAAAATCTTTTTCACTCAATCTTTCCACCTCCAATTTGGTCTCCCTCTTCTCCTCGTTCCCTCCACCTCCGACACATATATCCTCTTGGTCAATCTTTCCTCACTCATTCTCTCCATGTGCCCAAACCACTTCAAAACACCCTCTTCTGCTCTCTCAACCACGCTCTTTTTATTTCCACACATCTCTCTTACCCTTACGTTACTCACTCGATCAAACCACCTCACACCACACATTGTCCTCAAACATCTCATTTCCAGCACATCCATCCTCCTGCGCACAACTCTATCCATAGCCCACGCCTCGCAACCATACAACATTGTTGGAACCACTATTCCTTCAAACATACACATTTTTGCTTTCCGAGATAATGTTCTCGACTTCCACACATTCTTCAAGGCTCCCAGAATTTTCGCCCCCTCCCCCACCCTATGATCCACTTCCGCTTCCATGGTTCCATCCGCTGCCAGATCCACTCCAAGATATCTAAAACACTTCACTTCCTCCAGTTTTTCTCCATTCAAACTCACCTCCCAACTGACTTGACCCTCAACCCTACTGTACCTAATAACCTTGCTCTTATTCACATTTACTCTTAACTTTCTTCTTCCACACACTTTACCAAACTCAGTCACCAGCTTCTGCAGTTTCTCACATGAATCAGCCACCAGCGCTGTATCATCAGCGAACAACAACTGACTCACTTCCCAAGCTCTCTCATCCCCAACAGACTTCATACTTGCCCCTCTTTCCAAAACTCTTGCATTTACCTCCCTAACAACCCCATCCATAAACAAATTAAACAACCATGGAGACATCACACACCCCTGCCGCAAACCTACATTCACTGAGAACCAATCACTTTCCTCTCTTCCTACACGTACACATGCCTTACATCCTCGATAAAAACTTTTCACTGCTTCTAACAACTTTCCTCCCACACCATATATTCTTAATACCTTCCACAGAGCATCTCTATCAACTCTATCATATGCCTTCTCCAGATCCATAAATGCTACATACAAATCCATTTGCTTTTCTAATTATTTCTCACATACAATCTTCAAAGCAAACACCTGATCCACACATCCTCTACCACTTCTGAAACCACACTGCTCTTCCCCAATCTGATGCTCTGTACATGCCTTCACCCTCTCAATCAATACCCTCCCATATAATTCACCAGGAATACTCAACAAACTTATACCTCTGTAATTTGAGCACTCACTCTTATCCCCTTTGCCTTTGTACAATGGCACTATGCACGCATTCCGCCAATCCTCAGGCACCTCACCATGAGTCATACATACATTAAATAACCTTACCAACCAGTCAACAATACAGTCACCCCCTTTTTTAATAAATTCCGCTGCAATACCATGCAAACCTGCTGCCTTGCCGGCTTTCATCTTCCGCAAAGAAAGATCATGAGAGGCAAGTGTTTTGGGAGCAGCTGAATGAGTGTGTTAGTGGTTTTGATGCACGAGACCGGGTTATAGTGATGGGTGATTTGAATGCAAAGGTGAGTAATGTGGCAGTTAAGGGAATAATTGGTATACATGGGGTGTTCAGTGTTGTAAATGGAAATGGTGAAGAGCTTGTAGATTTATGTGCTGAAAAAGGACTGATGATTGGGAATACCTGGTTTAAAAAGCGAGATATACATAAGTATACTTATGTAAGTAGGAGAGATGGCCAGAGAGCGTTATTGGATTACGTGTTAATTGAAAGGCATGCGAAAGAGAGACTTTTGGATGTTAATGTGCTGAGAGGTGCAACTGGAGGGATGTCTGATCATTATCTTGTGGAGGCTAAGGTGAAGATTTGTATGGGTTTTCAGAAAAGAAGAGTGAATGTTGGGGTGAAGAGGGTGGTGAGAGTAAGTGAGCTTGGGAAGGAGACCTGTGTGAGGAAGTACCAGGAGAGACTGAGTACAGAATGGAAAAAGGTGAGAACAATGGAAGTAAGGGGAGTGGGGGAGGAATGGGATGTATTTAGGGAATCAGTGATGGATTGCTCAAAAGTTGCTTGTGACATGAGAAGAGTGGGAGGTGGGTTGATTAGAAAGGGTAGTGAGTGGTGGGATGAAGTAGTAAGAGTATTAGTGAGAGAGAAGAGAGAGGAATTTGGACGATTTTTGCTGGAAAAAATGAAATTGAGTGGGAGATGTATAAAAGAAAGAGACAGGAGGTCAAGAGAAAGGTGCAAGAGGTGAAAAAAAGGGCAAATGAGAGTTGGGATGAGAGAGTATCATTAAATTTTAGGGAGAATAAAAAGATGTTCTGGAAGGAGGTAAATAAAGTGCGTAAGACAAGGGAACAAATGGGAACTTCAGTGAAGGGCGCAAATGGGGAGGTGATAACAAGTAGTGGTGATGTGAGAAGGAGATGGAGTGAGTATTTTGAAGGTTTGTTGAATGTGTTTGATGATAGAGTGGCAGATATAGGGTGTTTTGGTCGAGGTGGTGTGCAAAGTGAGAGGGTTAGGGAAAATGATTTGGTAAACAGAGAAGAGGTAGTGAAATATATATATATATATATACATATATATATATATATATATATATATATATATATATATATATATATATATATATATATATATATATATATATATATATATATATATATCTATATGGAAGCGGAAGTGGATCATAGGGTGGGGAAGGGGGCGAAAATTTTGGGAGCCTTGAAAAATTTGTGGAAGTCGAGAACATTATCCCGGAAAGCAAAAATGGGTATGTTTGAAGGAATAGTAGTTCCAACAATGTTGTATGGTTGCGAGGCGTGGGCTATGGATAGAGTTGTGCGCAGGAGAATGGATGTGCTGGAAATGAGATGTTTGAGGACAATGTGTGGTGTGAGGTGGTTTGATCGAGTAAGTAACGTAAGGGTAAGAGATATGTGTGGAAATAAAAAGAGCGTGGTTGAGAGAGCAGAAGAGGGTGTTTTGAAATGGTTTGGGCACATGGAGAGAATGAGTGAGGAAAGATTGACCAAGAGGATATATGTGTCGGAGGTGGAGGGAACGAGGAGAAGAAGGAGACCAAATTGGAGGTGGAAAGATGGAGTGAAAAAGATTTTGTGTGATCGGGGCCTGAACATGCAGGAGGGTGAAAGGAGGGCAAGAAATAGAGTGAATTGGAGTCATGTGGTATACAGGGGTTGACGTGCTGTCAGTGGATTGAAGCAAGGCATGTGAAGCGTCTGGGGTAAACCATGGAAAGCTGTGTAGGTATGTATATTTGCGTGTGTGGACGTGTGTATGTACATGTGTATGGGGAGGGTTGGGCCATTTCTTTCGTCTGTTTCCTTGCGCTACCTCGCAAACGCGGGAGACAGCGACAAAGTATAAAAAAAAAAAAAAAAATATATATATATATATATATATATATATATATATATATATATATATATATATATATATATATATAGGGTTAGGGAAAATGATTTGGTAAACAGAGAAGAGGTAGTAAAAGCTTTGCGGAAGATGAAAGCCGGCAAGGCAGCAGGTTTGGATGGTATTGCAGTGGAATTTATTAAGAAAGGGGGTGACTGTATTGTTGACTGGTTGGTAAGGTTATTTAATGTATGTATGACTCATGGTGAGGTGCCTGAGGATTGGCGGAATGCGTGCATAGTGCCATTGTACAAAGGCAAAGGGGATAAGAGTGAGTGCTCAAATTACAGAGGTATAAGTTTGTTGAGTATTCCTGGTAAATTATATGGGAGGGTATTGATTGAGAGGGTGAAGGCATGTACAGAGCATCAGATTGGGGAAGAGCAGTGCGGTTTCAGAAGTGGTAGAAGATGTGTGGATCAGGTGTATGTGAGAAATACTTAGAAAAGCAAATGGATTTGTATGTAGCATTTATGGATCTGGAGAAGGCATATGATAGAGTTTATAGAGATGCTCTGTGGAAGGTATTAAGAATATATGGTGTGGGAGGCAAGTTGTTAGAAGCAGTGAAAAGTTTTTATCGAGGATATAAGGCATGTGTACGTGTAGGAAGAGAGGAAAGTGATTGGTTCTCAGTGAATGTAGGTTTGCGGCAGGGGTGTGTGATGTCTCCATGGTTGTTTAATTTGTTTATGGATGGGGTTGTAAGGGAGGTAAATGCAAGAGTCCTGGAAAGAGGGGCAAGTATGAAGTCTGTTGGGGATGAGAGAGCTTGGGAAGTGAGTCAGTTGTTGTTCGCTGATGATACAGCGCTGGTGGCTGATTCATGTGAGAAACTGCAGAAGCTGGTGACTGAGTTTGGTAAAGTGTGTGGAAGAAGAAAGTTGAGAGTAAATGTGAATAAGAGCAAGGTTATTAGGTACAGTAGGGGTGAGGGTCAAGTCAATTGGGAGGTGAGTTTGAATGGAGAAAAACTGGAGGAAGTGAAGTGTTTTAGATATCTGGGAGTGGATCTGTCAGCGGATGGAACCATGGAAGCGGAAGTGGATCATAGGGTGGGGGAGGGGGCGAAAATTTTGGGAGCCTTGAAAAATGTGTGGAAGTCGAGAACATTATCTCGGAAAGCAAAAATGGGTATGTTTGAGGGAATAGTGGTTCCAACAATGTTGTATGGTTGCGAGGCGTGGGCTATGGATAGAGATGTGCGCAGGAGGATGGATGTGCTGGAAATGAGATGTTTGAGGACAATGTGTGGTGTGAGGTGGTTTGATCGAGTAAGTAACGTAAGGGTAAGAGAGATGTGTGGAAATAAAAAGAGCGTGGTTGAGAGAGCAGAAGAGGGTGTTTTGAAATGGTTTGGGCACATGGAGAGAATGAGTGAGGAGAGATTGACCAAGAGGATATATGTGTCGGAGGTGGAGGGAACGAGGAGAAGAGGGAGACCAAATTGGAGGTGGAAAGATGGAGTGAAAAAGATTTTGTGTGATCGGGGCCTGAACATGCAGGAGGGTGAAAGGAGGGCAAGAAATAGAGTGAATTGGAGTCATGTGGTATACAGGGGTTGACGTGCTGTCAGTGGATTGAAGCAAGGCATGTGAAGCGTCTGGGGTAAACCATGGAAAGCTGTGTAGGTATGTATATTTGCGTGTGTGGACGTGTGTATGTACATGTGTATGGGGGGGGGTTGGGCCATTTCTTTCGTCTGTTTCCTTGCGCTACCTCGCAAACGCGGGAGACAGCGACAAAGTATAAAAAAAAAAAAAAAAAAAAAAAAAAAAAAAAAAAAATTATTATTATTATTATTATTATTATTATTATTATTATTATTATTATTATTATTATTATTATTATTATTATTATGGGTATGTTTGAAGGAATAGTGGTTCCAACAATGTTGTATGGTTGCGAGGCGTGGGCTATGGATAGAGTTGTGCGCAGGAGGATGGATGTGTTGGAAATGAGATGTTTGAGGACAATGTGTGGTGTGAGGTGGTTTGATCGAGTGAGTAACGTAAGGGTAAGAGAGATGTGTGGAAATAAAAAGAGCGTGGTTGAGAGAGCAGAAGAGGGTGTTTTGAAGTGGTTTGGTCACATGGAGAGGATGAGTGAGGAAAGATTGACCAAGAGGATATATGTGTCGGAGGTGGAGGGAACGAGTAGAAGAGGGAGACCAAATTGGAGGTGGAAAGATGGAGTGAAAAAGATTTTGTGTGATCGGGGCCTGAACATGCAGGAGGGTGAAAGGAGGGCAAGGAATAGAGTGAATTGGAGCGATGTGGTATACCGGGGTTGACGTGCTGTCAGTGGATTGAATCAGGGCATGTGAAGCGTCTGGGGTAAACCATGGAAAGCTGTGTAGGTATGTATATTTGCGTGTGTGGACGTATGTATATACATGTGTATGGGTGGGGGGGTTGGGCCATTTCTTTCGTCTGTTTCCTTGCGCTACCTCGCAAACGCGGGAGACAGCGACAAAGTATAATAAAATAATAAATATACATATATATATATATATATATATATATATATATATATATATATATATATATATATATATATATATATATATATATATATATATATATATGGGAGCGGGGGGCTGGAAATCCTCCCCTCTCTTTTTTTTTTCTTTTTTTTTTTTTTCCAAAAGAAGGAACAGAAAATTGGGCCAGGTGAGGGTATTCCCTCAAAGGCCCAGTCCTCTGTTCTTAACGCTACCTCGCTAATGCGGGAAATGGCGAATAGTTTGAAAGAATGAATATATATATATATATATATATATATATATATATATATATATATATTTTTTTTTTATTATACTTTGTCGCTGTCTCCCGCGTTTGCGAGGTAGCGCAAGGAAACAGACTAAAGAAATGGCCCAACCCCCCCCCCCCAAACACATGTATATACATACGTCCACACATGCAAGTATACATACCTACACAGCTTTCCATGGTCTACCCCAGACGCTTCACATGCCCTGCTTCAATCCACTGACAGCACGTCAACCCCGGTATACCACATCGCTCCAATTCACTCTATTCCTTGCCCTCCTTTCACCCTCCTGCATGTTCAGGCCCCGATCACACAAAATCTTTTTCACTCCATCTTTCCACCTCCAATTTGGTCTCCCTCTTCTCCTTGTTCCCTCCACCTCCGACACATATATCCTCTTGGTCAATCTTTCCTCACTCATCATCTCCATGTGCCCAAACCACTTCAAAACACCCTCTTCTGCTCTCTCAACCATGCTCTTTTTATTTCCACACATCTCTCTTACCCTTACGTTACTCACTCGATCAAACTACCTCACACCACACATTGTCCTCAAACATCTCATTTCCAGCACATCCATCCTCCTGCGCACAACTCTATCCATAGCCCACGCCTCGCAACCATACAACATTGTTGGAACCACTATTCCTTCAAACATACCCATTTTTGCTTTCCGAGATAATGTTCTCGACTTCCACACATTCTTCAAGGCCCCCAGGATTTTCGCCCCCTTCCCCACCCTATGATCCACTTCCGCTTCCATGGTTCCATCCGCTGCCAGATCCACTCCCAGATATCTAAAACACTTCACTTCCTCCAGTTTTTCTCCATTAAAACTCACCTCCCAATTGACTTGACCCTCAACCCTACTGTACCTAATAACCTTGATCTTAGTCACATTTACTCTTAACTTTCTTCTTCCACACACTTTTCTAAACTCAGTCACCAGCTTCTGCAGTTTCTCACATGAATCAGCCACCAGCGCTGTATCATCAGCGAACAACAACTGACTCACTTCCCAAGCTCTCTCATCCCCAACAGACTTCATACTTGCCCCTCTTTCCAAAACTCTTGCATTTACCTCCCTAACAACCCCATCCATAAACAAATTAAACAACCATTGAGACATCACACACCCCTGCCGCAAACCTACATTCACTGAGAACCAATCACTTTCCTCTCTTCCTACACGTACACATGCCTTACATCCTCGATAAAAACTTTTCACTGCTTCTAACAACTTTCCTCCCACACCATATATTCTTAATACCTTCCACAGAGCATCTCTATCAACTCTATCATATGCCTTCTCGAGATCCATAAATGCTACATACAAATCCATTTGCTTTTCTAAGTATTTCTCACATACATTCTTCAAAGCAAACACCTGATCCACACATCCTCTACCACTTCTGAAACCACACTGCTCTTCCCCAATCTGATGCTCTGTACATGCCTTCACCCTCTCAATCAATACCCTCCCATATAATTTACCAGGAATACTCAACAAACTTATCCCTCTGTAATTTGAGCACTCACTCTTATCCCCTTTGCCTTTGTATAATGGCACTATGCACGCATTCCGCCAATCCTCAGGCATCTCACCATGAGTCATACATACATTAAATAACCTTACCAACCAGTCAACAATACAGTCACCCCCTTTTTTAATAAATTCCACTGCAATTCCATCCAAACCTGCTGCCTTGCCGGCTTTCATCTTCCGCAAAGCTTTCACTACCTCTTCTCTGTTTACCAAATCATTTTCCCTAACCCTCTCACTTTGCACACCACCTCGACCAAAACACCCTATATCTGCCACTTTATCATCAAACATATTCAACAAACCTTCAAAATACTCACTCCATCTCCTTCTCACATCACCACTACTTGTTTTCACCTCCCCACTTGCGCCCTTCACCGAAGTTCCCATTTGCTCCCTTGTCTTACGCACTTTATTTACCTCCTTCCAGAACATCTTTTTATTCTCCCTAAAATTTAATGATACTCTCTCACCCCAACTCTCATTTGCCCTTTTTTTCACCTCTTGCACCTTTCTCTTGACCTCCTGTCTCTTTCTTTTATACATCTCCCACTCAATTGCATTTTTTCTCTGCAAAAATCGTCCAAATGCCTCTCTCTTCTCTTTCACTAATACTCTTACTTCTTCATCCCACCACTCACTACCCTTTCTAATCAAACCACCTCCCACTCTTCTCATGCCACAAGCATCTTTTGCGCAATCCATCACTGATTCCCTAAATACATCCCATTCCTCCCCCACTCCCCTTACTTCCATTGTTCTCACCTTTTTCCATTCTGTACTCAGTCTCTCCTGGTACTTCCTCACACAGGTCTCCTTCTCAAGCTCACTTACTCTCACCACCCTCTTCACCCCAACATTCACTCTTCTTTTCTGAAAACCCATACAAATCTTCACCTTAGCCTCCACAAGATAATGATCAGACATCCCTCCAGTTGCACCTCTCAGCACATTAACATCCAAAAGTGTCTCTTTCGCACGCCTGTCAATTAACACGTAATCCAATAACGCTCTCTGGCCATCTCTCCTACTTACATAAGTATACTTATGTATATCTCGCTTTTTAAACCAGGTATTCCCAATCATCAGTCCTTTTTCAGCACATAAATCTACAAGCTCTTCACCATTTCCATTTACAACACTGAACACCCCATGTATACCAATTATTCCCTCAACTGCCACATTACTCACCTTTGCATTCAAATCACCCATCACTATGACCCGGTCTCGTGCATCAAAACCACTAACACACTCATTCAGCTGCTCCCAAAACACTTGTCTCTCTTGATCTTTCTTCTCATGCCCAGGTGCATATGCACCAATAATCACCCACCTCTCTCCATCAACTTTCAGTTTTACCCATATTAATCGAGAATTTACTTTTTTACACTCTATCACATACTCCCACAACTCCTGTTTCAGGAGTATTGCTACTCCTTCCCTTGCTCTTGTCCTCTCACTAACCCCTGACTTTACTCCCCAGACATTCCCAAACCACTCTTCCCCTTTACCCTTGAGCTTCGTTTCACTCAGAGCCAAAACATCCAGGTTCCATTCCTCAAACATACTACCTATCTCTCCTTTTTTCACATCTTGGTTACATCCACACACATTTAGGCACCCCACTCTGAGCCTTCGAGGAGGATGAGCACTCCCCGCGTGACTCCTTCTTCTGTTTCCCATTTTAGAAAGTTAATACAAGGAGGGGAGGATTTCTGGCCCCCCGCTCCCGTCCCCTCTAGTCGTTTTCTACGACACGCGAGGAATACGTGGGAAGTATTCTTTCACCCCTATCCCCAGGGATAGTATACATATATATATACATACACACATACACACACATACACATACATGCGCACATATACACACACACACACACATACATATATATACATATGAGAAATGTAAGAAACAATTTAGAAAACTGAAACTTCTAGCTATATATATATATATATATATATATATATATATATATATATATATATATATATATATATATATATATATATATATATATATATATATACATATATATATATATATATATATATATATATATATATATATATATATATGTATATATATGAATGTATATATGTGTATGTGTTATTCCGGGTTGAGACGGCATAGTGTATATGTATAATGAATGTTTCCTGGTCGGGAACGCATACCTTGACAGCTGTTGAAGCCATCTTTCGCAATTCCAATACCATCATTGTCATAATCTATACATAGTATAGTATTTTATTTGTTTTTTTCACAATTTAAGTAGAAATGTATTATAGCCTAAATATATTTATCTATTTTTGATGATTTTAAGAAATGCAACGCATTTAACGAACGTTGCCAGGGATACGATAATTCTACTGGGTTCCTCAGACGAGTATAAACATTTAGTGACGAGTGGGCGGTGCGACAATGATTTGCGTTTGTTCAGTATGTTATTGTTGTGTCCTGGTTTTGTTTTCAGTTTTGCTTAATGCTGGATTTATTAAAGGAGAAAAAAATGGAATCTTTAAAGATCATTTTACACCTAACAGTGAACAAATAAACTAAAGCGAGATATGCCAATTGGCAACTATATCACTAAGCAATGACCTTCTAAGAACGGGTCCTGGAGTTTAGTTGCGTGGTAGACATCACTTTGTGACCATGCCTCAGTGTTCGTCAGTGCTGCTGCTCATATCGGTGGTGTTATCTCTTGAAGTGAGCGCATGGCCCCAAGGTGAGTACGATTGACCACTTTGGTCAGAGATGGTGCACACACCCACGGCCACTGTAACCATGAAACGTATACGGTCAGCAGGAACAGCACACACACGCACGGCCATTGTGGCCAGAAAGGTAGATACACACAAGCAAACACAGTCACTTGCCAGAAACGTAGATATACACATGACTGCACAGGCAGCTTATGCGGCCGGGCCCAGAAGGCGTGCAGTGGCCTTAGGTAGTGTACCGTCAACCAGGAAAGTTTCGTTACAGCTGGATACGATGGATTTCAGAGTGAGCACTATGGGTCTGGTCCTATTGGAAGGGTTAAGTAAATTTGTTTCCGAAATGCCTCACAATGGCGACGGGAAGCTGACAGACGTAAAGCTGGGCTGCTCCACAGGAGAAAAGTATGTAGAAATTTTGGCTGTGCTGCTGCTACCCACTGTGACTGCTCAATGAGCCACAACCTTTCTACTTACTCGAGGACAACTGTCCAATATACTCTTGTTGAGACGTTCAGGAATGGCTTAGGCCACACCCACGTATAACCCTACTTCCCTGACGAGGGCAGTGCGGAAGACCTCCATTGGTCGCCGCCGTGACAAGGTTGTTAATGCTGGTATGCTGGCGTGGGAAAGCCTACCTAACCCATACGGAAGCGACTTGATATCTTCGTTAGTTGCTTTCATGACAGACTCTCAACTTTGTGCTCAACGTAGGGAGTTCCTACACCAAATATCGATAAATAAAACGTTTCTGAACATTTCTGGTTGCCTGTCCCTGACGTAAGTTATGTCTAAAATGGATCATGACATGTACATAATTTACAACTGACATTATATGATTTTATTAAGCTGGGGATCTTATATGATGCACCCAGTGTCAATCCACAGGCGTTAGCGTTACCAGTTCATCCATTCATTTCCTTTATTTTATTGTTTTTGGCAAGCCTCATTCAGACGTCTTCGGTCACTTATTAAAGTTTGAAGTTCTAAGTGTTCTCTGAGTCTGACATCTATCATTGAGGCAACCTGAAAACGAGCAACCACATCACCTGTCTGCTTTCCATACGTTTTACGTTCTATATTACCTGACAAGAATCACCCTTACAAACTAGCAGCATGAGGTGTTGGTGACTCATGGACGATTTCACATTCCTAGTTGATATGAAGACTATACCATTTATGTGTTTGATTATGAATTACAATCACAGTGACACCATATTTATTACCTGGTATACAAATAAGCATACAAGGTTGTGTGTATCTGCCAAATCCAGATTAGAGACATACACAGAGGTACAACGTGACAAAACCTTTGTTCAGTTTCTTTAGTCTGTTGTGTCATCAAATATGACACCGAAAATATAACGATCCTTTCCGGCTGTCTGTACACACCACACATGTACAGGGCTAATGATACACACGGACTGACCTCTGGGATCATGCCCGCTTACGTTCGAATCCTGATCGTAACTGCCGGTTAACAGTTCACCCAGCAGTTCATCCTCCTGCAGGTACTGGTCGATATAACAGGTACGTGGTATAGTTTAGGGTGTGTGTGTAATTACTCTTTGTATTACGAAGGGAGAGTTTTACATTCGTGTTGCCTCGCCTCTTAACCTTGTGTATGTGTACCAAATCTTTCTTCCTATGTACACACACACACACACACACACACACACACACACCTCAGCCTATGCCATGTACCCCGTATTATCGACCAGCTTTTAAGGGAGGATAAACAGGTGGGTGGACTGTGGACCGGCAATCGCAAGAAAAAAATCGAATTTATTCGGGTTTGATCCCAAGCGGTACGCCTAACCGCTACTGTGTGTGAGTGCGTACATACATAGTAGTAATGACGTATACAAGGGTAAGAGACGTAACAACACGTGTCAAACACTATCTCTTCACACACACACACAAATCGCACGGTCACTGTGCCAACATAGATTCTTGCTGAGATAACTTGAGCAGTTTGTTCATATTGCTTTATGTGTGAAATCATTGTTTCTGTGCCCCTTGGCTGTTAATATAAAACTTTTTATTCAGATCTGTCAGTTCTTCTCATTGAAAAGCTTGTTTTTCAGTTTTTAAGTGTCTGTAATATGGGGAATTAATGCTTCACGACGCGTCTGAATCCTCGAACCTCTCAGGGATGACCGAATACATGGAGTCTGTCTGTCCTCTATCATCGATCCTTGTAACTTGAGCTCAAAATCTCCCTAGAGTTTGGTTGCGCGCTTCATGTCAATTACTATAGGTTTGTGGGTTTTAGGTTTCTTGGTATTACTACATTTGTAAGAAAGCAAGTTATAAGGAAAAGCCTTGATTCCAGTAACACTGTATCGCTCTGACGAACTTGGAACATGTCACTGACAGGTGACTAGTGGGAGGCAAATAAGGTTGGGTGAGGAAAAGGAAGGTGTAGGGGTGGTGTGGCGGGGGGAAGAGCAGGAAAATGACAAGATTGGTTGAGGAAGGGGGAGGTGTAGAGATAGTGTGGCGGGGAAGGAAGATAGGATGACGATAAGATTAGATGAGGCGAGGAGAGGTATAGGGGTAGCGTGGAGGGGGAAAGGAGTAGGGAATTGGCAAGGTTGGGTGAGGAAGGGGGAGGCGTAGGGGTGGTGTGGCGAAGGGAAAGCACGGAAATGGCAAGGTGGGTGAAGAAGGGGGAGGTGTAGAGGTGGTGTTGATGGGAGAGTTGCAAGGGAATGGTAAGTTTTGGGGGAAGGGTAAGGTGTAGGGAAGGGCTAAAGATTGGGAGATGATGGAAGGGGAAGTTTAGGGGTCCTGTAGTTGGAGGAGGGGAGTGGGTAGGAAAGAGATAGGTGTAGGGATCAGGTGATGGGAAGGAGGTAAGGGAATGATCAGGTTGGGGTAAGGGGGGGGATCAGGGTTGTGTATCGGGGGAGGGGGAGAAGGACAGAAAAACAGTATGGATGGGGGGGAGGCGGGGGAGTTGTATGGTCGTGTGGCGGGGGGATGGGGTTATGTGGATAAGACGGGTATGTAGGGATATTGTGGTGGGGAAGGGGAAGGAGAACTGTAAGGTTAGATGGCGAAACGGGAGATGTAAGGGCAGTGTAGCAAAGGGAGAGTCAGTAGGGTAAAGGCGTGGCAGGGAGAGGGGAGCAGGAGAATGGTAAGTATGGGTGAAGAGTTATTAGAGTTGTACAGACGGTGTGACGGATGGGGTGAGGAAGGGGAAGGTTGAGTGGCGGGGGAATGGGGGCAGGGGAAATGGTGGTAATTTTGGTAGGGCAAGGAGGAGGGGCAAGGATAGTGTGGGGGGAGGGGCACGATGGTAGGGATTTTGGGGAAGGGGGGAGTGCAGGGTTTGTTTTGTTGGGCAGGAGCAGGGCAATCATAAGATTATGTTAAAAAAGGAAGATGAAGGGGTGGTCAGGAAAGCGACGACGTAGGGAGAGAACTGGAAGGAACACTGGTCAGGGAAGGAGGCCAAGGGTATGACGTTGATAAACAAATATTGGAAAGATAGAGAGGATGGGTGTGGGAGAGAGAGTGTGAGCGAGGCGGAAGAATGTGAAGGAAGGGATGAAGGGAGAGAGTGAGAGAGAGAGAGAGAAAGGTTATGGAGGTGGAGGGAGAGAAAAAAGGGACGATGAAGGTTTGGCTTGAAAGAGAGAAAAAACAAATGTTTGGAAGCGTAGATGAACGAGGAAGAAGGAAGTAAGTGTGATGTTAGGGCGAACACGGGAGATAGTTGAGGGAAAGGTTGTGTGGCCAGGACCCTGGTGGTTGGGATACTCTTACAGTATCTATTAGTTCTCAGTGCAAATATCAGTGCTTGTGCTCTTTATACTATGTAACTCACACCCTTTTTGATTAAATTAAAAGCATCACTTGATACCACTCTGTTATATTTGTTCTCATCATCGTGTGACAAGGAACACAAGAAAGTTGTAAAACAGTAGTGTCTTAACATTGATGTTTGAGGAGCTAGGCTAACATAGAGAAATGCGCTCCTGACCCTGGGTGGTCATTGTAGTATTGCTATTCAACAGTCGTTTCGCACTCTTCGTCTAGAGTGTTTAAGGATGCGCGTCATGTGTCGTGATGCTTTGCCAATGTAGCTGGTACACTGATACAGGTAAACAAAACGACTCTGAATAACGTGTTTGACCTTGGAAAAAAATAAATCTTGTTTTTTGCCTTTAAAAAATATTCCTGCAAGAACTTGAGATAAAATTCACGTAACAAAATAGTCACTGCGTGGTTGTGTGTCTAGTGACGCCTCTTCGTACCACCTGCAGACCCACCGATGAACAATACAGAGGGCAGTGCCTGTCTGTCTTGCTTTCTCAACCGCACTATTTTTCCAGAGACTCCCAGATTTCAGTGATGTGTCCGCGTCTGGGTAAGACATCAGAGGAATTATTACGTCTCGTTCCCATTCCTTTATAGATGACCTTAAATTCTGTGGTGGGTGAATTATAGAAATATCATGAATTCCAATATTAGACCCCGTCATTATCTAAAATATTTTTTTCAGTGGTGTAAAAAAAATGAATATGTCACTTAAGATAAAAATCATTCCAAATTTACTTACTAGGTTCAAATATGGAATTGATAACGACGTGGAATAAAGAGGGAAACACTCTGGACAATAAGGATTCAACTGCGATACACAGTAATGCTGTAATGAATGCAGAGTTTCGCATCTGGTCGTCCATTTAAGAGAGTGGTTTTGCTGAAACGTTGGAGATCGCGCTGTTTCGATCGAGCTGTATAGAGACTTTTGTCCGCGACTGTAATCATCGATCACTGTTTTAAAGTCTGCTGATCGCGGTATGTGAAGGCCAAATAGGAAGGTGGAGAGCCTGGTGAGAACGATGAACAAGACTTTTTTATTGTCGCTGGAGTGAAATTCGACATAAGTCTATCATCCTGCAACCATGTTGACTAAGAATAGTTTGGCAACAAATGTCCGCGAAGATTAATGTTTTTGTATTAATGCCAGCCACATCAATAGTCTATGATATGGCAGTGACTGTGTCCAGTTCTTTCATTCGTCCGGTCGCCCAGCCTGTCAGAAGCTATCTGGTTGTTCAACAATAACCGGAAAGATCCCAAATCTTATTCGGTGAGACTTATGAACACTTATTCAATATGAGACAACGTAATTCAACATGAACTGCATTCATACAGGTTGTCTATAAAGTAAATTGCATCATATTTTATCTTCATGTTAACTTCGGTCCCATTCCTGATAGGTTTACGAGCCAGCCAACTCTATATATATCATCAGTTACCAATTAACTGAGAGCATGAGCACTGTGGATTAACGATGGTATCAGATAACAGGCTATTAAAAGAATCATAAAGCTGAGGTGCATCTGTTTTGCTGTTGGATTAATTGTTCCTACTGCCAGAGCTAATTGGCCACTTGTTCTATGTCACCACAGGTATTGTGTTCCCTTATGAACAGAGAGACAACTGCACGCCACGGACTGGAGGGCAAGGCCGCTGTGTCGATATTTACTCCTGCCCAGCTGTTCTTGACACCTACCACGATACAACTCCAGTCCACTGTGGTTTCGAAGGGAAAAGTCTCATCGTCTGCTGTCCTGTTTCTAAAGGTAAGTTCGTGGCAAAATTATAAGTATCGTTTCACTTCTCGTTCTTTACACTTAGAAACACAAGACGAAGGGTTATGATATATTCTCTTGAATGTCGTCATTTATTGGTGTTCCTGCTCTCCTTATTTGGCAATGACACTCCTAAGAAAGGGAATCATCGGGTATTATTTGAGGGTTGAAGGCACTAACCTAAATGGATTTACGAGATACTACTGTGTTCAACTCATTTGCTATCTGTTACAGGGGAAACTATTTTGCATTTTTCAAATAAGATAAAAGAATGTATGATTAGATACTAGCATCAACGGATTGCTTACGTTGTCGGATAATTCGGTTGTGTGTTACGTAATTTATATTTAGGATGAATGGTGATTTTAGCTAAGTACTAAAGTTAGGTTAGTTTTGTTTATGCACATGACCCTTATAGCCTCATGGTACCCCAGCTGCGTAAGCTGTGACGTGAAATAGTCAGGTTCTTCAGCTGCAGAAGCTCTTCATAGAATCAATTATACAACAACAAAAAACAAGAAAATCCTGGTTTACATCACCTAAATCATTATATTTCATTCGTAATTCATGTGAAGTCTCATTACTTCTCTTCCATTCTTTATGAGGTTCGTTGACGTTCGTGGGAAAAACTAGTAATCAGATGACAATTAGCATACAATAGCTTGATAATTCACTTCACGAAAAATGATGATGTTTTCATAATATATTTTTGTCTACCCGATCAAACGTTTTTGTATACGGATATATTACATTTTCTATTGATGTTAGTCAACTCTTTCCTTTTTTCTGTTATATCCACATGATATGCAGTAAATGGCCATAATTCCTTCAGCTTTCCAAAATCCTTGTTTATGTGAAATGCGTATCGCCACGGGAGCAAATTTCGCTTGCTTGTCTTATTGCATAGAAAAAAAAAAATAGGCTTGAAGGACTACGGCGCAGGGAAGGGATTTTATGATGTGTAAAAAGTAAAGAAAAATACAAGAGGTACCACCATACCGAAATATATGAGCATCATTGCTCATTTCGAATTGCATCCAACACAAGAGTAGCGATGCTATTTTTAACTATACAGCAGCTCTGTGCGGGGTGTTCGTAGATTCAACATTGATTACAGAATAACCTGATATCGTTTATATGTTTTTGACAAACATCGAAAGAGAGAGAGAGAGAGGAGGAAAAATTATATTTTCATATTTTGGTTCGTGCAATATATTCATCGCATTAAGAAATGAAATGAAAGTTACCACACACTCCACCGTAGATATGGAAAGTGAGCAAAGTTCATTGTAGCAGAACAGAGCTAGCTTTTCATATAATGGTAGTATCTATATTTGTCCATGAAGCACCATCAGTTGAACTGGTACCAGGAACGACATTTGAAAGTTTCACAGAACCTTGAAATTAGATGTTTTTTTATGTTGAAGGCTCCAGTCACGGACAAAAGTCCACATCAAGGCCGGGCCTTAATTGAAATATAGAGAAACTTATAACACGGAAAAGAAAAGAGAAAGCATCTACGAATTTTGGAGAAAGTGAAAAACCTGTTTTTCGAAATGTACCAGGTCATAGTTTTTGGGAAAGACGTGGGAAGATAGAGAGCTCCGAAGCTTCGACGTGTAGGGAAAGAAGCAGGTATTAGAACGGCCCGCCTTTAAATTGGTGATGGCCACACAAACATCATGTGTGGCAGCAAACACTAATGATTCTAGTCAAGGAGTGACAATAGCCTTCATATACATTAAGATATTCTGTATTAAAGCACGTATTATACGCAACAGACTTTCAGTATTATAGCCATTGATGAAATGAACTTCATTTTTTTTTTTGTAAAAATCAATGATGACTTTCATAAGGCAATAACAGTAACATTAGTTTCTAGTCATTCTGCACGGACAATAGAGGTAGACGAAAACTTGAGGATTAGAGAGTAGAAACTTAACATGGACGCTATTCGATCATAATGGGAGATTAAAACGCACCGTTATCTAAGTAGCTTTTGGGCGTGGGCTCTACCTAGTTTTACTTGGTACTTCCGTATACAACTAGTTGAGAAAACTACTCGCGACAAAAACTTAATAGGCTAGATGTAACACGTGACACAAGGATCAGTCTTCGGACCGGTTCTCTTTCTTACATATCAAAGATGTTGATAATTCGGAATAAATTTACAACAGAAATTGACAGTTTGCAACCTCAAACGGATATAGCAAACTGAAGTCTATCGAAATTAAGTTCAGGGAAATAATCCTCACTCTCTACAAAGTCACTGGCGAGTGTCCAGCATGAATATTGAGTTCAGTTTTGGTCCTCCTAGTTGAAAGACTCATAAAATGGAGAAAGTACATATCAGTGAGTTACAAAGATGATTTCCTGACCTGGAATCAAATTCTTTGAGAGCCGACTAAACGACTTAAATCTTTTTATCTGAGAAAAGCGGGGGTCGAGAAATGATTCAATACAGAATTATCACATGGCTTCGATAATTCCCAGGTCTACAAAATTTTAAAAATTTTTTACCCACAAACTTTTACGCTGAATTCGAATCTGTTTTTTTTTATTTTTCTATTAGGTATGGTTCTTAAGTGACAGAGCAATTAAATCTTACAATAAGTGTATATTACTCATTTATGAATAAGGCTGGTATTACACTTGAAAAAAGAATTACTTCTGAAATGTAAAAGTGTATGGTTTCCGCTATATCTGGCCCCAGGAACATCGGTCATCAGTGTTCAGCAGTAATCTGCCAACATAGAGGGGCTCCACTTTCCTTGGTACCACTTTTCCATGTCCAAGACGTCCTGGTGAAATCTTTCGCCGTGCTCATCACTGACTGCCCCCCAAAATATTTCTAGACTCATATTGCACCCCAGAGCTTTATATGAAGTCAATAGATCTTTTACAACATCACAGTAGTCTTCTTATCTGTGATGCCTGAAAAAAATCATTGCAAATTCTCTTGAATGACTTCATTTAGCCCTTCATCGAACTTTTCATCTCGAAGCAGTTCCCTGATCTGTGGTCCTACAATAATACTCTTCTTGATCTTTGCATCAAGTATGTGAATCCATGGCCAGTTTTATTCATATCTATGACGAAGTTCTTCATCAACCCGAGTTTAAGCCGCAAAGGAGGCAGATAAATTTTTTGTGGATCCACAAGAGGAGGATTGATGACATACATTCTTCTTCCATGGAGTCCATGGTGTTCGTTTTGGCTACAACTTTCTTTACATAATGATTTTTCTTGTCCCGGCTGTCCCACTCACAGAGGAAACAACAAAACTTCGTGTAACCAAGTTGCATTCTGTGTAAAAGTGCCACAACCTTTAGGTCACCACATATATTCCACTTAAAGTCTCCATACTTATTTTTTTTCCAAAATAAGCTTCATGTTATCACACGATTCTTTCATGAGAGCTGCATTCAAACACAATTGATAATAAGGGTAGCACATATTTTCAGAAATTAGTGAAAATGATGTAGTACCGACAGGGGTGAGACTACTTTCAGACATAAGTGATCATGACCCAGTATCGGCAGAGTGAGACATAACTTCAGACATTAATGATAATGACGTAGTACATGCAGAGGTGGCACATACCTTCAGACGCTAGTAGTAATGACCCAGTATCGGCAGGGGTGGAATATACGTTCAGACGCCAGTGATAATGACCAAGTACAGGCAGGGGTGACACATACCTTCAGACACTAGTGATAATGACTCAGTACCAAAAGAAGTGGCACATAACTTCAGACACAAGTAATAATGACCTGGCACCTGCAGGGGTGGGACATATCTTCAGACGCTACTGATGGTGACCCAGTACCGACAGTAGTAGCACATACCTTTAGACACTAGTGTTACTGACCTGCAAGGGTGAGACTTACCTTCAAATACTAGTGATAATGAACTAGTACCGGCAAGGGTAGCACATACATTCAGACGCAAGTGATAATGACCCAGTACAGGCAGGGGTGACACGTACTTTCAGACACTAGTGATAATGACCCAGTACAGGCAGGGGTGACACGTACTTTCAGACACTAGTGATAATGACCCAGTACCGGCAGGGGTGAGACATAAGTGATAATGACCTAGTACTTCAAAGGATGAGACATACTTTCAGATACTAGTGATAATGATTAAGTACCTCAAGGTGTGAGATATACCTGCAGACACTAGTGATAATGACGTATTACTGGCAGGGATGGCACATACCTCCAGACACTAGTGATAATGATCTAGTGCCGGCAGGGGTGAGATATAGCTTCATGCACAAGTGATAATGACCCAGTATCTGCAGGGGTAGCACATATATTCAGAAATTAGTGATAATGATCTATTACCGGCAAGGGTTGGTGAGACATACTTTCAGACATAAGAAACAGTGACCCAGTACCGGCAGGGGTGAGACATAACTTCAAATACTAATGACAATGACCTAGTACATGCAGGGGTGGCACATACCTTCAGACACTAGTGGTAATGAACCAGTATCGGCAGGGGTGTCACATAACTTTAGACACTGGTGATAATGACCCAGTACCGGCAGGGGTAGCACATACCTTCAGACACTAGTGATAATGACCCGGTACCGGCAGGGGTGGCACATGCATTTAGACACTAGTGACACCAGCGATAGTGACCTAGTACCGGCAGGGGTGAGACATTCCTTTAGACACTAGTGATAATGACCAAGTACCAGCAGGGATGGAACATTCCTTCAGACATTAGTGATAATGACCCATTACCGGCAGGGTGCCTAATTCTTGCAGGGGTGACACATACCTTCAGACAATAGTGAAAACTACCCATTTGCGGCAGGGGTGATACTTAGCTTGAGACTCTGTTGATAATGACCCAGTACCTGCAGGGGTGAGATGCCTGCAGACACGTGATAATGACCCAGTGTCAGCAGGGGCGACACTTGCCTCCAGACATCAATGATAATGATCCCATGTCAGCAGGCATGACTCACACTTTCAGACACTAGTGGCAGAGGTGACACCTACCTCCAGACACTAGTAGTAGCAGCAGGTGTGACGTCTGCCTCCAGACACTAGTAATAATGACTTTGTAGTAGTAGCAGTGGTGACGTCTTCCCCCAGACACTAGTGATAACGACCCAGGGGTAATACATGCCTCCAGATTCCAGCGATAATGACCTAGTAACGACACGAGTGACATATGCCACCAGACATAACCATACAGAATCTTGTCTCATGGAAGTTAAGGCACATGTTAAGGTTTACTTATGCTGTGTGAGCAGATCCGAGGATGAACTGTACTTTCCATACTAACATCAAATATTTAGGTCAATAACCGAGGGTTTAACATTTCAGAGCCCGTGCCCAGCCCTCTCCTGGACATCTCTCCGCCCTCCGTCAACTTTGGTGAGTGACCATGGCGAATATACATTTCATAATATTTCTGTGATCCTACTGGTTTATGACATTGAGTTAAATTTTGACATATGGTTTGGACATTTCACCTTTGATATTCTCGTCGTTTTCAACATCAGTATATCATATGGAATACCATTTTTTACAGAATGTGGAATAAACCCCGAGATACAACTATCGTTACAAATAAATAGCTTCGAACAGCCTCAGATCCTCCGGCCGGAAAATGTCAGTGTTTCAGCAATTCAACAGAGACCCAGCATTCGCGCCGGGGTTCCCAAGGAGGACGTTGACAGACTATACAATGAACTTGGAGCTCTAGCGGAAAAAGGAATTTTTGCATCAATTGGTGGAGTTTCAGCTAATAAAAGCGCTTGGCCCTGGATGGTTAGTAACACTAAAGTGATATTAATGAGATAAACAGTTAACAGTTTACTGAATTAGATGCAAAACAAAGGTTGAAGGTTTACGTTGAAAATGCACAAAATATGGACTGTGGTGCTCTAAAAAGTGAAGGGTGGAGGAAGTTAAAAAGACTGTCTCGACACAAAGAGTGAGGTACTAGTCTAGTTGTTAGTGAGAATCATAGTGTTTGCAATGGAGCTATTCTTGCATGCGGATGGGATCTAGGACAGAGGGTTTAAGGTGTTAGAAGTTGGCGGTGGCGAATTTTTTGCGTTTGCTTTCCAAAATGTTGGATAGGTGTGGTGATGGTTGGGGATCTTACGGAAATGTTGGGTAGGTGATGGTTAGAGATACAGGAAAATCAAAGAATTGAGCATTTCTCAGTAAGCGGTTAGGAGTGACTAAGAATGATCTTGTACGCTCATTTCTACACCTTTTCTAGTTTCCCATTTGAGTCAGGTGAGGTAGAGATGAGACTGGGCAGGTTTAAACTGAGTTGCTGTTCATGAGTTCTCGCAGTGGAGGAACATGTGTCTTGAGTAAATGAATGTAGAGGCGACAGTTGGAGGATTTGGGCATGGTACTCGTGTATTTAATGCACTTTAGTTGGTATTTATCATTCGAAGTAAACCAGAAAAACTTGGTCAAATGAAAGGAATGGAAGCATCAGGTGAGGGCAAGCGATTGAGACAGGGTTGGAAGCCAGGAGACATCAGCTGGAAAAGTGATAATGTAGTGAATGGGAATTTAGAATTAAGATCAGAGGAAACCAGACCTAAAGAGGAAACTACATAACGCTAAAAACTGTCTATAGGAATACTCATTGAAAGATTTATATGTCTGTGTTGTTAAAGCTACCACGCTAACGCGGGAAATAGCGAGTCCTTGCAAGGAAGGAGTGCAAATAACTGGAAGATGTACAAAAGAAAGCGGCATGAGGTCAGGAGAAAGGTGCAAGGGTTGAAAAAGACAGCAAATGAGAATTGGGGTGAGAGTGTATCATTAAACTTTAGGGAGAATGTAAAATGCTTTGGAAGGAGGTAAATAACGTGCGTAAGACAAGAGAATATATGGGAGCATTGGTGAAGGAGGCAAGTGGGGAAATAATAACAGGTAGTGATAAAGTGAAAAGTAGATGGAGTGAGTATTTTGAAGGTTTATTGAATGTGTTTGATGATACAGTGTCAGATATAGGATGTTTTGGTTGGGTTGGTGTGCGAACTGAAAGTGTCAGGAAGAATGGTTTGGTTAAGAGAAAAGAAGTAGTGAAAGTTTTGTTGAAGAAGAATCTGGCAAGACGGCGGGTTTCGATTAGAATTTATTGTTGATTGGTTGGTAAAGATGTTCAGTGTATGTATGGACCATGGTGAAGTGCATAAGGATTGGCGGAATGCATGCATAGTGCCATTGTACAAAAGCAAAGGGGTGTTTGCTTTGAAGAATGTATGTGAAAAGTACTTAGAAAAACAAATGGATTTGTCTGTAACATTTATGGATCTAGAGAAGGCATATGATAGAGGTTACAGAGATACTTTGTGGAAGGTTTTAAGAGTATATGGTATGAGAGATAAGTTGCTAGAAGTAGTGAAAAGTCTTTAACAAGGATGTAAGGCTTGTGTACGAGTAGGAAGAGAGGAGAGTGATTGGTTCCCAGAAAATGTCAGTCTGCTGCAGGGGTGTTTGATGTCCCCATGGTTGTTTTATTTGTTTATGGATGGGGTGGGTAGGTAGGTAAATGCAAGAGTTTTGGAGAGAGGGGCAAGTATGGAGTCTATTGGGGATGAGAGGGTTTGGTAAGTGACTCAGTTGTTGTTCGCCGATGATACAGCTCTAGTAGCTGATTCGAGTGAGAAACTGCAGAAGTTGGTGACAGTTTGAAAAAGTTTGTTATTACTTCCCCCTTGCTTCCTTCACCGATGTTCCCATTTGTTTTCTTGTCTTCCGCACGTTATTTACGTCCTTCCAAAACATCCTTTTATCTTCCCTAAAGTTTAATGATTTTCTCTCACCCTAGCTCTCATTTGTGCATGTCATATGCACAAAGTATGAGACAGAGGTATATTCAGCTGATGCTCTATTCTCGATGGTTTGATTATGATAATATCTGTATAGAAAATGAAAGTATAGACTCTGCGGAATGAAAATATGAGAATTGCTAAAGATAAATCGAAAGAAAAACTGAAGGATGTCACTGATGTAATACTTAGTGAGAGGGAGCTAACCTGTAGATACCTCAAGCTTGCGTTGTAAAAAAAGGCTCATCATAGTGGAATAAAGAACAGATGGGAATTTGAAAAGAGGAGCTGAACTGAGATGAAATTAGCACTGATTGGTGGAAAAGGAGTATAGAGCATCGATTACTCTATTTCTTTTTATAAAGATCTTTCTTCTACTACTACGTTATTTACTTGAAAACTGATGATTCCATCCTACAAACGTTAGCTCGCCTCCCTTCTCCTTCTAATCTTCGTTCTCTCTCTTGTGCTGAACACACTATTCCTCTTAATTTGGGCTTGTGCAGCATTTTGGAATGGAGAAGTTAAATCTGTTAGTACTAAAACGATATATCTTCCTATATATCTATGGAAGCGTCAAACTTGTCCCTCTATTCATTTTCAATACACATCAATACCAATTATTCTTTCTCCCTATCCCCAGGGATTACACACACACACACACACACACACACACACATATATATATATATATATATATATATATATATATATATATATATATATATATATATATATTTTTTTTTTTTTTTTTTTTCATACTGTTTCCCGCATTTGCGAGGTAGCGTTAAGAACAGAGAACTGGGCCTTTGAGGGAATATCCTCACCTGGCCCCCTTCTCTGTACTTTCTTTTGGAGAAAAAAAAAATGTGAGGGGAGGATTTCCAGCCCCCCCGCTCCCTTCCCTTTTAGTCGCCTTCTACGACACGCAGGGAATACGTGGGAAGTATTCTTTCTCCCCTATCCCCAGGGATAATATATATATATATATATATATATATATATATATATATATATATATATATATATATATATATATATATATATATATATATATATATATATATATATATCACTTCTGAAACCACACTGCTCTTCCCCAATCTGATGCTCTGTACATGCCTTCACCCTCTCAATCAATACCCTCCCATATAATTTACCAGGAATACTCAACAAACTTATACCTCTGTAATTTGAGCACTCACTCTTATCCCCTTTGCCTTTGTACAATGGCACTATGCACGCATTCCGCCAATCCTCAGGCACCTCACCATGAGTTATACATACATTAAATAACCTTACCAACCAGTCTACAATACAGTCACCCCCTTTTTTAATAAATTCCACTGCAATACCATCCAAACCTGCTGCCTTGCCGGCTTTCATCTTCCGCAAAGCTTTCACTACCTCTTCTCTGTTTACCAAATCATTTTCCCTAACCCTCTCACTTTGCACACCACCTCGACCAAAACACCCTATATCTGCCACTCTATCATCAAACACATTCAACAAATCTTCAAAATACTCACTCCATCTCCTTCTCACATCACCACTACTTGTTTTCACCTCCCCATTTGCGCCCTTCACTGAAGTTCCCATTTGCTCCCTTGTCTTACGCACTTTATTTACCTCCTTCCAGAACATCTTTTTATTCTCCCTAAAATTTAATGATACTCTCTCACCCCAACTCTCATTTGCCCTTTTTTCACCTCTTGCACCTTTCTCTTGACCTCCTGTCTCTTTCTTTTATATATCTCCCACTCAATTGCATTTTTTCACTGCAAAAATCGTCCAAATGCCTCTCTCTTCTCTTTCACTAATACTCTTACTTCTTCATCCCACCACTCACTACCCTTTCTAATCAACCCACCTCCCACTCTTCTCATGCCACAAGCATCTTTTGCGCAATCCATCACTGATTCCCTAAATACATCCCATTCCTCTCCCACTCCCCTTACTTCCATTGTTCTCACCTTTTTCCATTCTGTACTCAGTCTCTCCTGGTACTTCCTCACACAGGTCTCCTTCCCAAGCTCACTTACTCTCACCACCCTCTTCACCCCAACATTCACTCTTCTTTTCTGAAAACCCATACAAATCTTCACCTTAGCCTCCACAAGATAATGATCAGACATCCCTCCAGTTGCACCTCTCAGCACATTAACATCCAAAAGTCTCTCTTTCGCACACCTGTCAATTAACACGTAATCCAATAACGCTCTCTGGCCATCTCTCCTACTTACATAAGTATACTTATGTATATCTCGCTTTTTAAACCAGGTATTCCCAATCATCAGTCCTTTTTCAGCACATAAATCTACAAGCTCTTCACCATTTCCATTTACAACACTGAACACCCCATGTATACCTCAACTGCCACATTACTCACCTTTGCATTCAAATCACCAATCACTATAACCCGGTCTCGTGCATCAAAACCACTAACACACTCATTCAGCTGCTCCCAAAACACTTGCCTCTCATGATCTTTCTTCTCATGCCCAGGTGCATATGCACCAATAATCACCCACCTCTCTCAATCAACTTTCAGTTTTACCCATATTAATCGAGAATTTACTTTCTTACATTCTATCACATACTCCCATACTTTTTCGTCGTTTTCTGCGTTAGCGAGGTAGCGCCAGGAACAGATGAATGAAAGTCACATTCCCTCACATCCTTTCTCTATCTGTCATGTGCAATGCACCGAAACCACAGTCCCCCTATCCACAACAATGCCCAACAGAACTTTCCATGGTTTCCCCCCGGCCGCCCCGCATGCCCTGGTTCGGTCCATCCGTTAACATCCATAAATACCACTTACAAATCCTACTGCGTCTCTAAAGAGAGAGAGAGAATGAAAGATAATATATGTATTTATTTTTTTATTTTTATTTTGCTTTGTCGCTGTCTCCCGCGCCTGCGAGGTAGCGCAAGGAAACAGACGAAAGAAATGGCCCAACCCACCCCCATACGCATGCACACACACACACGTCCACACACGCAAACATACACCCACACATCCCTACGTACACACATATATACACACATGCACACAATTCACACTGTCTGCCCCTACTCACCCCCATCGCCACCCCGCCGCACATGAACATATACATATACATTGAAATGTATATGTATGTATATATGCCTGTATGGGCATTTATGTATATACATGTGTACATGGGTGGGTTGGGCCATTCCTCGTCTGTTTCCTTGCGGTACCTCACTGACACGGGAGATGGCAATTAAGCACAATAATGATATATATATATATATATATATATATATATATATATATATATATATATATATATATATATATATATATATATATATATATATATATATTTTTTTTTTTATACTTTGTCGCTGTCTCCCGCGTTTGCGAGGTAGCGCAAGGAAACAGACGAAAGAAATGGCCTAAACCCCCCCCCATACACATGTATATACATACGTCCACACACGCAAATATACATACCTACACAGCTTTCCATGGTTTACCCCAGACGCTTCACATGCCTTGCTTCAATCCACTGACAGCACGTCAACCCCGGTATACCACATCGCTCCAATTCACTCTATTCCTTGCCCTCCTTTCACCCTCCTGCATGTTCAGGCCCCGATCACACAAAATATTTTTCACTCCATCTTTCCACCTCCAATTTGGTCTCCCTCTTCTCCTTGTTCCCTCCACCTCCGACACATATATTCTCTTGGTCAATCTTTCCTCACTCATCCTCTCCATGTGCCCAAACCACTTCAAAACACCCTCTTCTGCTCTCTCAACCACGCTCTTTTTATTTCCACACATCTCTCTTACCCTTAAGTTACTCACTCGATCAAACCACCTCACACCACACATTGTCCTCAAACATCTCATTTCCAGCACATCCATCCTCCTGCGCACAACTCTATCCATAGCCCACGCCTCGCAGCCATACAACATTGTTGGAACCACTATTCCTTCAAACATACCCATTTTTGCTTTCCGAGATAATGTTCTCGACTTCCACACATTCTTCAAGGCCCCCAGGATTTTCGCCCCCTCCCCCACCCTATGATCCACTTCCGCTTCCATGGTTCCATCCGCTGCCAGATCCACTCCCAGATATCTAAAACACTTCACTTCCTCCAGTTTTTCTCCATTCAAACTCACCTCCCAATTGACTTGACCCTCAACCCTACTGTACCTAATAACCTTGCTCTTATTCACATTTACTCTTAACTTTCTTCTTCACACACTTTTCCAAACTCAGTCACCAGCTTCTGCAGTTTCTCACATGAATCAGCCACCAGCGCTGTATCATCAGCGAACAACAACTGACTCACTTCCCAAGCTCTCTCATCCCCAACAGACTTCATACTTGCCCCTCTTTCCAAAACTCTTGCATTTACCTCCCTAACAACCCCATCCATAAACAAATTAAACAACCATGGAGACATCACACACCCCTGCTGCAAACCTACATTCACTGAGAACCAATCACTTTCCTCTCTTCCTACACGTACACATGCCTTACATCCTCGATAAAAACTTTTCACTGCTTCTAACAACTTTCCTCCCACACCATATATTCTTAATACCTTCCACAGAGCATCTCTATCAACTCTATCATATGCCTTCTCCAGATCCATAAATGCTACATACAAATCCATTTGCTTTTCTAAGTATTTCTCACATACATTCTTCAAAGCAAACACCTGATCCACACATCCTCTACCACTTCTGAAACCACACTGCTCTTCCCCAATCTGATGCTCTGTACATGCCTTCACCCTCTCAATCAATACCCTCCCATATAATTTACCAGGAATACTCAACAAACTTATACCTCTGTAATTTGAGCACTCACTCTTATCCCCTTTGCCTTTGTACAATGGCACTATGCACGCATTCCGCCAATCCTCAGGCACCTCACCATGAGTCATACATACATTAAATAACCTTACCAACCAGTCAACAATACAGTCACCCCCTTTTTTAATAAATTCCACTGCAATACCATCCAAACCTGCTGCCTTGCCGGCTTTCATCTTCCGCAAAGCTTTCACTACCTCTTCTCTGTTTACCAAATCATTTTCCCTAACCCTCTCACTTTGCACACCACATCGACCAAAACACCCTATATCTGCCACTCTATCATCAAACACATTCAACAAACCTTCAAAATACTCACTCCATCTCCTTCTCACATCACCACTACTTGTTATCACCTCCCCATTTGCGCCCTTCACTGAAGTTCCCATTTGCTCCCTTGTCTTACGCACTTTATTTACCTCCTTCCAGAACATCTTTTTATTCTCCCTAAAATTTAATGATACTCTCTCACCCCAACTCTCATTTGCCCTTTTTTTCACCTCTTGCACCTTTCTCTTGACCTCCTGTCTCTTTCTTTTATACATCTCCCACTCAATTGCATTTTTTCTCTGCAAAAATCGTCCAAATGCCTCTCTCTTCTCTTTCACTAATACTCTTACTTCTTCATCCCACCACTCACTACCCTTTCTAATCAACCCACCTCCCACTCTTCTCATGCCACAAGCATCTTTTGCGCAATCCATCACTGATTCCCTAAATACATCCCATTCCTCCCCCCACTCCCCTTACTTCCATTGTTCTCACCTTTTTCCATTCTGTACTCAGTCTCTCCTGGTACTTCCTCACACAGGTCTCCTTCTCAAGCTCACTTACTCTCACCACCCTCTTCACCCCAACATTCACTCTTCTTTTCTGAAAACCCATACAAATCTTCACCTTAGCCTCCACAAGATAATGATCAGACATCCCTCCAGTTGCACCTCTCAGCACATTAACATCCAAAAGTCTCTCTTTCGCACGCCTGTCAATTAACACGTAATCCAATAACGCTCTCTGGCCATCTCTCCTACTTACATAAGTATACTTATGTATATCTCGCTTTTTAAACCAGGTATTCCCAATCATCAGTCCTTTTTCAGCACATAAATCTACAAGCTCTTCACCATTTCTATTTACAACACTGAACACCCCATGTATACCAATTATTCCCTCAACTGCCACATTACTCACCTTTGCATTCAAATCACCCATCACTATGACCCGGTCTCGTGCATCAAAACCACTAACACACTCATTCAGCTGCTCCCAAAACACTTGCCTCTCTTGATCTTTCTTCTCATGCACAGGTGCATATGCACCAATAATCACCCACCTCTCTCCATCAACTTTCAGTTTTACCCATATTAATCGAGAATTTACTTTCTTACACTCTATCACATACTCCCACAACTCCTGTTTCAGGAGTATTGCTACTCCTTCCCTTGCTCTTGTCCTCTCACTAACCCCTGACTTTACTCCCCAGACATTCCCAAACCACTCTTCCCCTTTACCCTTGAGCTTCGTTTCACTCAGAGCCAAAACATCCAGGTTCCTTTCCTCAAACATACTACCTATCTCTCCTTTTTTCACATCTTGGTTACATCCACACACATTTAGGCACCCCACTCTGAGCCTTCGAGGAGGATGAGCACTCCCCGCGTGACTCCTTCTTCTGTTTCCCATTTTAGAAAGTTAATACAAGGAGGGGAGGATTTCTGGCCCCCCGCTCCCGTCCCCTCTAGTCGCTTTCTACGACACGCGAGGAATACGTGGGAAGTATTCTTTCACCCCTATCCCCACGGGATAATATACATATATATATACATATACACATACACACACATACACACACATACGCACATATACACACACACACACATACATATATATACATATGAGAAATGTAAGAAACAATTTAGAAAACTGAAACCTCTAGCTTGAAATGAATGAAAAAAAAGAATGTCACATAATGGTTCAACCTCTGGCTATGGAAAAAAGGAAATGTATAATTTATTTACACAAACGTCAATAAGCTTCAATGTCTAAGCTACATTTTTTCCAATTTCACTATTTTCCTTCACATTTTCAATTGTGTCTGAAGGTTCTACTTCAAGAGTGATTGTTTTTCCAGTAAGGGTCTTCACATCTTGGTTACATCCACACACATTTAGGCACCCCACTCTGAGCCTTCGAGGAGGATGCTTTACTTGTGGTGCTGACTTCCCTCTTTAAATTTGATTGCCGTTTCCCGCGTAGTTCACTTTCTGAGGATGGAGTGCAGGTCCCTAGCATTCCCGGTTAGGGATGAGACGGGCTTACCGCCTATGCTACAGGTGAGCTGGAGGCTGCATCCCGACTTGTCTTTCTCAAGCAGTAACTGGAATAGCTGACCCACCAGCGGGTCCAGCTCGTTCTCTGGCTCAGCTTGGCGGCGACGGCGACCGAAGAATATATATATATATATATATATATATATATATATATATATATATATATATATATATATATAAATTATATATAAATTATATATTTATTTATTTTATTTATTTTGCTTTGTCGCTGTCTCCCGCGTTTGCGAAGTAGCGCAAGGAAACAGACGAAAGAAATGGCCCAACCCACCTCATACACATGTATATACATACACGTCCACACACGCAAATATACATACCTATGCATCTCAATGTACACATATATATACACACACAGACACATACATATATACCCATGCACACAATTCACACTGTCTGACTTTATTCATTCCCATCGCCACCTCGCCACACATGGAATACCATCCCCCTCCCCCCTCATGTGTGCGAGGTAGCGCTAGGAAAAGACGACAAAGGCCCCATTCGTTCACACTCAGTCTCTAGCTGTCATGCAATAATGCCCGAAACCACAGTTCCCTTTCCACATCCGGGCCCCACACAACTTTCCATGGTTTATATATATATATATATATATATATATATATATATATATATATATATATATATATATATATATATATATATATATATATATATAAAGTAAGGGGAGCGTGGTTGAGAGAGTAGAGGGGGGTGTTTTGAGTTGGTTTTGGCACATGGAGAGAATGAGTGAGGAAAGATTGACCGAGAGGATATATGTGTCGGAGGTGGAGGGAACGAGAAGTGGGAGACCAAATTGGAGGTGGAAAGATGGAGTGAAAAAGATTTTGTGTGATCGGGGCCTGAACATGCAGGAGGGTGAAGGGAGTGCAAGGAGTGGAGTGGATTGGATCGATATGGTATACCGGGGTTGACGTGCTGTCAGTGGATTGAATCAGGGCATGTGAAACGTATGGGGTAAACCATGGAAAGTTGTGTGGGGCCTGGATGTGGAAAAGGAGCTGTGGTTTCGAGCATTATTGCGTGGCAGCTAGAGACTGAGTGTGAACGAATGGGGCCTTTGTTGTCTTTTCCTAGTGCTACCTCGCACACATAAGGGGGGAGGGGGAAGGTATTCCATGTGTGGCGAGGTGGCGATGGGAGTGAATGGGGGCAGACAGTGTGAATTGTGTGCATGGGTATATATGTATGTGTCTGTGTATGTATATATATGTGTACATTGAGATGTATAGGTATGTATATTTGCGTGTGTGGACGTGTGTGTGTATACATTGTGTATGGGGGTGGGTTGGGCCATTCCTTTTGTCTGTTTCCTTGCGCTGCCTACGCAAACGCGGGAGACAGCGACAAAGCATAATAAATAAATAAAATAAAAAAAATAATATATATATATATATATATATATATATATATATATATATATATATAATATATATATATATATATATATATATATATATATATATATATGTGTGTGTGTGTGTGTGTGTGTGTGGAAGTCGAGAACATTATCTCGGAAAGCAAAAATGTTTGAAGGAATAGTTCTGCCAACAATGTTATATGGTTGCGAGATGTTTGAGGACAATATGTGGTGTAAGTTGGTTTGACCGAGTAAGTAATAATAGGGTAAGAGAGATGTGTGGTAATAAAAGGAGTGTGGTTGACAGAGCAGAAGAGGGTGTTTTGAAATGGTTTGGTTTGGTCACATGGAGAGAATGAGTGAGGAAAGATTGACCAAGAGGATATATGTGTCAGAGGTGGAGGGAACGAGGAGAAGTGGGGAACCAGATTGTAGGTGGAAAGATGGAGTGAAAAAGATTTTGAGTGATCGGGGCCTGAACATGCAGGAGGGTGAAAGGCATGCAGGGAATAGAGTGAATTGGACCGATGTGGTATACCGGGATCGACGTGCTGTTAATGGATTGAACCAGGGCATGTGAAGCGTCTGGGGTAAAGCATTGTAAAATTCTGTGGGGCCTGGATGTGGAAAAGGAGCTGGTGGTTTCGGTGCTTATTACAATGACAGCTAGAGACATGAGTGTAAACGAATTTGGCCTTTGTTGTCTTTTCATCGTGGCTACCAGCTCGCACACATAAGGGGGGAGGTGGAAGGTAATCCAAGTGCGGCTGAGTGGCGAAAGGAGTGAATGGGGCAGAACGTGAGAATTGTGTGCATTGGTATATATGTATGTGTCTTATGTATGTATATATATGTGTACAATTGAGATTTATAGGTATGTATATTTGCGTTGTGGACGTGTGTGTGTAATACATTTGTGTAAGGGGGTGGGTTGGGCCATACCTATTGTCTGTTTACCTTGCCAGCCTACGCAAACGCGGGAGACAGCGTACAAATGCATGAATAAAATAAATAAAATAAAAAAATAAAATATATATATAAATATTAAGAAGATATATAATATATAAATATATAATATATATATATATAAATAAAAAATATATAATATATTTATAATATATATATGTGTATGTTGTTGTGTTGTGTGGAAGTTCGAGAAACAATAACTCGAAAGCAAAAATGTTTTGAAGTCATATTATCTGCCAACAATGTTTATATGGTTGCGAGATGGTTTGAGGACAATATGTGTGTAAGTTGGTTTGACCGAGTAAGTAATAATAGGGTAAGAGAATGATTGAGGATAAAAAAAGGAGTGTGGTTGACAGAGCAGAAGAGGGTGTTATTGAAATGGATTGGTTGTCACTGGAGAGACGATGAGAGTGAAATATGACCAAGGGATATAATTTGTCAGAGTGGAGGTACCGAGGAGAAAGTTGGCACCATATTGTAGGTGGAAAGATGGAGTGAAAAAGATTTTGAAGTGATCGGCTACGAGAACAATTCAGGAGGGTGAAGGCAATGCGGGAATAGAGTGAATTGGACCGATGTGGTATACCGGGGATCGACGTGCAGTGTTAATGGATTGAACCCAGGGCATGTGAAGCGTCTGTGGAAAAGTCATCGGAAATTCTTGTGTGGGCCGTGGAAGTGGAAATGGTGAGCTGTGTATCGTGCATTATTACATGACAGCTAGAGACTTAGTGAGAAACGAATGTGGCCTTTGTTGTCTTTTATCATCGTGCTACCTCGCACACAATTATGGGAGGAGGGGTTTGTCATTATATAAATATATATATATATATATATTATATATAATATTAAATATATATATATATATATATATATATATATATTATATAAATATATAACTAAAAATTGGAGGTTATTGATTGAGAGGGTGAAGGCATGTAAAGAGCACAGGATTGGGAAGAGACGGGTGTGGTTTCAGAAAAGTGAAGAGATGTGTGGATCATGTGATTGCTTTGAAGAATGTACTGTGAAAATCCTTTAGAAAAAGCAAATGGATTTGTATGTAGCATTATGGATCTGGAGAAGGCATATGATAGAGTTGATAGAATGCTCTGTGGAAGGTATTAAGAATATATGGTGTGGGAGGAAATTT
>NC_092255.1:10553202-10563202 GCF_036320965.1 Panulirus ornatus
GAGTGCTCATCCTCCTCGTAGACTCAGATTGGGGTGTCTAAATGTGTGTGGATGTAACCAAGATGTGAAAAAAGGAGAGATAGGTAGTATGTTTGAGGAAAGGAACCTGGATGTTTTGGCTCTGAGTGAAACGAAGCTCAAGGGTAAAGGGGAAGAGTGCTTTGGGAATGTCTTGGAAGTAAAGTCAGGGGTTAGGGAGAGGACAAGAGCAAGGGAAGGAGTAGCAGTACTTCTGAAACAGGAGTTGTGGGAATATGTGATAGAATGTAAGAAAGTAAACTCTCGATTAATATGGGTAAAACTGAAAGTTCATGGAGAGAGATGGGTGATTATTGGTGCATATGCACCTGGGCATGAGAAGAAAGATCATGAGAGGGAAGTGTTTTGGGAGCAGCTGAATGAGTGTGTTAGTGGTTTTGATGCACAAGACCGGGTTATAGTGATGGGTGATTTGCATTCAAAGGTGAGTAATGTGGCAGTTGTGGGAATAATTGGTATACATGGGATGTTCAGTGTTGTAAATGGAAATGGTGAAGAGCTTGTAGATTTATGTGCTGAAAAAGGACTGGTGATTGGGAATACCTGGTTTAAAAAGCGAGATATACATAAGTATACGTATGTAAGTAGGAGAGATGGCCAGAGAGCGTTATTGGGTTACGTGTTAATTGACAGGGGCGCGAAAGAGAGACTTTTGGATGTTAATGTGCTGAGAGGTGCAACTGGAGGGATGTCTGATCATTATCTTGTGGAGGCTAAGGTGAAGATATGTGGGTGTTTTCAGAAAAGAAGAGTGAATGTTGGGGTGAAGAGGGTGGTGAGAGTAAGTGAGCTTGGGAAGGAGACTTGTGTGAGGAAGTACCAGGAGAGACTGAGTACAGAATGGAAAAAGGTGAGAACAAAGGAAGTAAGGGGAACTGCGGAGGAATGGGATGTATTTAGGGAATCAGTGATGGAGTGCGCAAAAGATGCTTGTGGTATGAGAAGCGTGGGAGGTGGGTTGATTACAAAGTGTAGTGAGTGGTGGGATGAAGAAGTAAGATTATTAGTGAAAGAGAAGAGAGAAGCATTTGGACGATTTTTGCAAGGAAAAGATGCAATTGAGTGGGAGATGTATAAAAGAAAGAGGCAAGAGGTCAAGAGAAAGGTGCAAGAGGTGAAAAAGAGGGCAATTGAGAGTTGGGGTGAGAGAGTATCATAAAATTTTAGGGAGAATAAAATGATGTTCTGGAAGGAGGTAAATGAAGTGCGTAAGACAAGGGAGCAAATGGGAACTTCAGTGAAGGGCGCAAATGGGGAGGTGATAACAAGTAGTGGTGATGTGAGAAGGAGATGGAGTGAGTATTTTGAAGGTTTGTTGAATGTGTTTGATGATAGATTGGCATATATAGGGTGTTTTGGGCAATGTGGTGTGGAAAGTGAGAGGGTTAAGGAAAATGATTTGGTAAACAGAGAAGAGGTAGTAAAAGCTTTTCGGAAGATGAAAGCCGGCAAGGCAGCAGGTTTGGATGGTATTGCAGTGGAATCTATTAAAAAAGGGGGTGACTGCATTGTTGACTGGTTGGTAAGGTTATTTAATGTATGTATGACTCATGGTGAGGTGCCTGAGGATTGGCGGAATGGGTGCATAGTGCCATTGTACAAAGGCAAAGGGGATAAGAGTGAGTGCTCAAATGACAGAGGTATAAGTTTCTTGAGTATTCCTGGTAAATTATATGGGAGGGTATTGATTGAGAGGGTGAAGGCATGTACAGAGCATGAGATTGGGGAAGAGGAGTGTAGTTTCAGAAGTGGTAGAGGATGTGTGGATCAGGTGTTTGCTTTGAAGAATGTATTTGAGAAATACTTAGAAAAGCAAATGGATTTGTATGTAGCATTTATGGATCTGGAGAAGGCATATGATAGAGTTGATAGAGATGCTCTGTGGAAGGTATTAAGAATATATGGTGTTGGAGGCAAGTTGTTAGAAGCAGTGGAAAGTTTTTATCGAGGATGTAAGGCATGTGAACGTGTAGGAAGAGAGGAAAGTGATAGGTTCTCAGAGAATGTAGGTTTGCGGCAGGGGTGTGTGATGTCTCCATGGTTGTTTAATTTGTTTATGGATGGGGTTGTTAGGGAGGTGAATGCAAGAGTTTTGGAAAGAGGGGCAAGTATGAAGTCTGTTGTGGATGAGAGAACTTGGGAAGTGAGTCAGTTGTTGTTCGCTGATGATACAGCGCTGGTGGCTGATTCATGTGAGAAACTGCAGAAGCTGGTGACTGAGTTTGGTAAAGTGTGTGAAAGAAGAAAGTTACGAGTAAATGTGAATAAGAGCAAGATTATTAGGTACAGTAGGGTTGAGGGTCAAGTCAATTGGGAGGTAAGTTTGAATGGAGAAAAACTGGAGGAAGTAAAGTGTTTTAGATATCTGGGAGTGGATCTGGCAGCGGATGGAACCATGGAGGCAGAAGTGAATCATAGGGTGGGGGACGGGACGAAAATCCTGGGAGTGTTGAAGAATGTGTGGAAGTCGAGAACATTATCTCGGAAAGCAAAAATGAGTATGTTTGAAGGAATAGTGGTTCCAACAATGTTGTATGGTTGCGAGGCGTGGGCTATGGAAAGAGTTGTGCGCAGGAGGGTAGATGTGCTGGAAATGAGATGTTTGAGGACAATGTGTGGTGTGAGGTGGTTTGATCGAGTAAGTAATGTTTGGGTAAGAGAGATGTGTGGAAATAAAAAGAGCGCGGTTGAGAGAGCAGAAGAGGGTGTTTTGAAATTGTTTGGTCACAGGGAGAGAATGAGGGAGGAAAGATTGACCAAGAGGATATATGTGTCGGAGGTGGAGGGAACGAGGAGAAGAGGGAGACCAAACTGGAGGTGGAAAGATGGAGTGAAAAAGATTTTGAGTGGTCGGGGCCTGAACATGCAGGAGGGTGAAAGGCGTGCAAGGAATAGAGTGAATTGGATCGATGTGGTATACCGGGGTTGACGTGCTGTCAGTGGATTGAATCAGGGCATGTGAAGCGTCTGGGGTAAACCATGGAAAGTTGTGTCCGGCCTGGATGTGGAAAGGGAGCTGTGGTTTCGGGCATTATTGCATGACAGCTAGAGACTGAGTGTGAACGAATGGGGGCCTTTGTTGTCTTTACCTAGCGCTACCTCGCACACATGAGGGGGGAGGGGGATGGTATTCCATGTGTGGCGTGGTGGCGATGGGAATGAATAAAGGCAGACAGTGTGAATTGTGTGCATGGGTATATATGTATGTGTCTGTGTGTGTATATATATGTGTACATTGAGATGTATAGGTATGTATATTTGCGTATGGGTTGGGCCATTTCTTTCGTGTGTTTCGTTGCGCTACCTTGCAAACGCGGGAGACAGCGACAAAGCAAAATAAATAAATAAATAAAATAAATAATATATATATATACTATTTATATATATCTTATATATAGATATATATAATATATATATATTAAATATATATATATAATATAATATATATATATATATATGTATATATATATATATATATAAATATATATATATATATATATTATATATATATAGATATTAATACTTAATCACCGTTTTCCCGTTGAGCGAGGTGCGCAAGGAAACAGAGAATGAATGGCACTACCCACCCCACATACACATGTGTATACTTAAACGTCCACTCACCCACATAAACATACCTATACATTTCAACCGTATAGATACATATACATACACAGCAATACATATATAACATGTACAATTCATGACCTGCTGTCGTTCATCCCATTCCATATGAAACCCCACCCCCCCCCCCCCCCCCCCCCCACCCCCCCCCCGACGAGGTACCGCTAGTAAAGTTTTCCATGTTTACCCCAGACGCTTCACATGCCTTGCTTCAATCCACTGACAGCACGTCAACCCCGGTATACCACATCGCTCCAATTCACTCTATTCCTTGCCCTCCTTTCACCCTCCTGCATGTTCAGGCCCCGATCACACAAAATCTTTTTCACTCCATCTTTCCACCTCCAATTTGGTCTCCCTCTTCTCCTCGTTCCCTCCACCTCCGACACATATATCCTCTTGGTCAATCTTTCCTCACTCATTCTCTCCATGTGCCCAAACCACTTCAAAACACCCTCTTCTGCTCTCTCAACCACGCTCTTTTTATTTCCACACATCTCTCTTACCCTTACGTTACTCACTCGATCAAACCACCTCACACCACACATTGTCCTCAAACATCTCATTTCCAGCACATCCATCCTCCTGCGCACAACTCTATCCATAGCCCACGCCTCGCAACCATACAACATTGTTGGAACCACTATTCCTTCAAACATACCCATTTTTGCTTTCCGAGATAATGTTCTCGACTTCCACACATTCTTCAAGGCCCCCAGAATTTTCGCCCCCTCCCCCACCCTATGATCCACTTCCGCTTCCATGGTTCCATCCGCTGCCAGATCCACTCCCAGATATCTAAAACACTTCACTTCCTCCAGTTTTTCTCCATTCAAACTCACCTCCCAATTGACTTGACCCTCAACCCTACTGTACCTAATAACCTTGCTCTTATTCACATTTACTCTTAACTTTCTTCTTCCACACACTTTACCAAACTCAGTCACCAGCTTCTGCAGTTTCTCACATGAATCAGCCACCAGCGCTGTATCATCAGCGAACAACAACTGACTCACTTCCCAAGCTCTCTCATCCCCAACAGACTTCATACTTGCCCCTCTTTCCAAAACTCTTGCATTTACCTCCCTAACAACCCCATCCATAAACAAATTAAACAACCATGGAGACATCACACACCCCTGCCGCAAACCTACATTCACTGAGAACCAATCACTTTCCTCTCTTCCTACACGTACACATGCCTTACATCCTCGATAAAAACTTTTCACTGCTTCTAACAACTTTCCTCCCACACCATATATTCTTAATACCTTCCACAGAGCATCTCTATCAACTCTATCATATGCCTTCTCCAGATCCATAAATGCTACATACAAATCCATTTGCTTTTCTAAGTATTTCTCACATACATTCTTCAAAGCAAACACCTGATCCACACATCCTCTACCACTTCTGAAACCACACTGCTCTTCCCCAATCTGATGCTCTGTACATGCCTTCACCCTCTCAATCAATACCCTCCCATATAATTTACCAGGAATACTCAACAAACTTATACCTCTGTAATTTGAGCACTCACTCTTATCCCCTTTGCCTTTGTACAATGGCACTATGCACGCATTCCGCCAATCCTCAGGCACCTCACCATGAGTCATACATACATTAAATAACCTTACCAACCAGTCAACAATACAGTCACCCCCTTTTTTAATAAATTCCACTGCAATACCATCCAAACCTGCTGCCTTGCCGGCTTTCATCTTCCGCAAAGCTTTCACTACCTCTTCTCTGTTTACCAAATCATTTTCCCTAACCCTCTCACTTTGCACACCACCTCGACCAAAACACCCTATATCTGCCACTCTATCATCAAACACATTCAACAAACCTTCAAAATACTCACTCCATCTCCTTCTCACATCACCACTACTTGTTATCACCTCCCCATTTGCGCCCTTCACTGAAGTTCCCATTTGCTCCCTTGTCTTACGCACTTTATTTACCTCCTTCCAGAACATCTTTTTATTCTCCCTAAAATTTAATGATACTCTCTCACCCCAACTCTCATTTGCCCTTTTTTTCACCTCTTGCACCTTTCTCTTGACCTCCTGTCTCTTTCTTTTATACATCTCCCACTCAATTGCATTTTTTCCCTGCAAAAATCGTCCAAATGCCTCTCTCTTCTCTTTCACTAATACTCTTACTTCTTCATCCCACCACTCACTACCCTTTCTAATCAACCCACCTCCCACTCTTCTCATGCCACAAGCATCTTTTGCGCAATCCATCACTGATTCCCTAAATACATCCCATTCCTCCCCCACTCCCCTTACTTCCATTGTTCTCACCTTTTTCCATTCTGTACTCAGTCTCTCCTGGTACTTCCTCACACAGGTCTCCTTCTCAAGCTCACTTACTCTCACCACCCTCTTCACCCCAACATTCACTCTTCTTTTCTGAAAACCCATACAAATCTTCACCTTAGCCTCCACAAGATAATGATCAGACATCCCTCCAGTTGCACCTCTCAGCACATTAACATCCAAAAGTCTCTCTTTCGCACGCCTGTCAATTAACACGTAATCCAATAACGCTCTCTGGCCATCTCTCCTACTTACATAAGTATACTTATGTATATCTCGCTTTTTAAACCAGGTATTCCCAATCATCAGTCCTTTTTCAGCACATAAATCTACAAGCTCTTCACCATTTCCATTTACAACACTGAACACCCCATGTATACCAATTATTCCCTCAACTGCCACATTACTCACCTTTGCATTCAAATCACCCATCACTATACCCGGTCTCGTGCATCAAAACCACTAACACACTCATTCAGCTGCTCCCAAAACACTTGCCTCTCTTGATCTTTCTTCTCATGCCCAGGTGCATATGCACCAATAATCACCCACCTCTCTCCATCAACTTTCAGTTTTACCCATATTAATCGAGAATTTACTTTCTTACACTCTATCACATACTCCCACAACTCCTGTTTCAGGAGTATTGCTACTCCTTCCCTTGCTCTTGTCCTCTCACTAACCCCTGACTTTACTCCCCAGACATTCCCAAACCACTCTTCCCCTTTACCCTTGAGCTTCGTTTCACTCAGAGCCAAAACATCCAGGTTCCTTTCCTCAAACATACTACCTATCTCTCCTTTTTTCACATCTTGGTTACATCCACACACATTTAGGCACCCCACTCTGAGCCTTCGAGGAGGATGAGCACTCCCCGCGTGACTCCTTCTTCTGTTTCCCATTTTAGAAAGTTAATACAAGGAGGGGAGGATTTCTGGCCCCCCGCTCCCGTCCCCTCTAGTCGCTTTCTACGACACGCGAGGAATACGTGGGAAGTATTCTTTCACCCCTATCCCCAGGGATAATATACATATATATATACATATACACATACACACACATACACACACATACGCACATATACACACACACACACATACATATATATACATATGAGAAATGTAAGAAACAATTTAGAAAACTGAAACCTCTAGCTTGAAATGAATGAAAAAAAAGAATGTCACATAATGGTTCAACCTCTGGCTATGGAAAAAAGGAAATGTATAATTTATTTACACAAACGTCAATAGCAGTTCTCATCAATTTAACCACTGTATCAATAAGCTTCAATGTCTAAGCTACATTTTTTCCAATTTCACTATTTTCCTTCACATTTTCAATTGTGTCTGAAGGTTCTACTTCAAGAGTGATTGTTTTTCCAGTAAGGGTCTTCACATCTTGGTTACATCCACACACATTTAGGCACCCCACTCTGAGCCTTCGAGGAGGATGCTTTACTTGTGGTGCTGACTTCCCTCTTTAAATTTGATTGCCGTTTCCCGCGTAGTTCACTTTCTGAGGATGGAGTGCAGGTCCCTAGCATTCCCGGTTAGGGATGAGACGGGCTTGCCGCCTATGCTACAGGTGAGCTGGAGGCTGCATCCCGACTTGTCTTTCTCAAGCAGTAACTGGAATAGCTGACCCACCAGCGGGTCCAGCTCGTTCTCTGGCTCAGCTTGGCGGCGACGGCGACCGAAGAATATATATATATATATATATATATATATATATATATATATATATATATATATATATATATATATAATTATATAAATTATATATTTATTTATTTTATTTATTTTGCTTTGTCGCTGTCTCCCGCGTTTGCGAAGTAGCGCAAGGAAACAGACGAAAGAAATGGCCCTACCCACCTCATACACATGTATATACATACACGTCCACACACGCAAATATACATACCTATGCATCTCAATGTACACATATATATACACACACAGACACATACATATATACCCATGCACACAATTCACACTGTCTGACTTTATTCATTCCCATCGCCACCTCGCCACACATGGAATACCATCCCCCTCCCCCCTCATGTGTGCGAGGTAGCGCTAGGAAAAGACGACAAAGGCCCCATTCGTTCACACTCAGTCTCTAGCTGTCATGCAATAATGCCCGAAACCACAGTTCCCTTTCCACATCCGGGCCCCACACAACTTTCCATGGTTTATATATATATATATATATATATATATATATATATATATATATATATATATATATATATATATATATATATATATATATATAAAGTAAGGGGAGCGTGGTTGAGAGAGTAGAGGGGGGTGTTTTGAGTTGGTTTTGGCACATGGAGAGAATGAGTGAGGAAAGATTGACCGAGAGGATATATGTGTCGGAGGTGGAGGGAACGAGAAGTGGGAGACCAAATTGGAGGTGGAAAGATGGAGTGAAAAAGATTTTGTGTGATCGGGGCCTGAACATGCAGGAGGGTGAAGGGAGTGCAAGGAGTGGAGTGGATTGGATCGATATGGTATACCGGGGTTGACGTGCTGTCAGTGGATTGAATCAGGGCATGTGAAACGTATGGGGTAAACCATGGAAAGTTGTGTGGGGCCTGGATGTGGAAAAGGAGCTGTGGTTTCGAGCATTATTGCGTGGCAGCTAGAGACTGAGTGTGAACGAATGGGGCCTTTGTTGTCTTTTCCTAGTGCTACCTCGCACACATAAGGGGGGAGGGGGAAGGTATTCCATGTGTGGCGAGGTGGCGATGGGAGTGAATGGGGGCAGACAGTGTGAATTGTGTGCATGGGTATATATGTATGTGTCTGTGTATGTATATATATGTGTACATTGAGATGTATAGGTATGTATATTTGCGTGTGTGGACGTGTGTGTGTATACATTGTGTATGGGGGTGGGTTGGGCCATTCCTTTTGTCTGTTTCCTTGCGCTGCCTACGCAAACGCGGGAGACAGCGACAAAGCATAATAAATAAATAAAATAAAAAAAATAATATATATATATATATATATATATATATATATATATATATATATATATATATATATATATATATATATATATATATATATATATATATATATGTGTGTGTGTGTGTGTGTGTGTGTGGAAGTCGAGAACATTATCTCGGAAAGCAAAAATGTTTGAAGGAATAGTTCTGCCAACAATGTTATATGGTTGCGAGATGTTTGAGGACAATATGTGGTGTAAGTTGGTTTGACCGAGTAAGTAATAATAGGGTAAGAGAGATGTGTGGTAATAAAAGGAGTGTGGTTGACAGAGCAGAAGAGGGTGTTTTGAAATGGTTTGGTTTGGTCACATGGAGAGAATGAGTGAGGAAAGATTGACCAAGAGGATATATGTGTCAGAGGTGGAGGGAACGAGGAGAAGTGGGGAACCAGATTGTAGGTGGAAAGATGGAGTGAAAAAGATTTTGAGTGATCGGGGCCTGAACATGCAGGAGGGTGAAAGGCATGCAGGGAATAGAGTGAATTGGACCGATGTGGTATACCGGGATCGACGTGCTGTTAATGGATTGAACCAGGGCATGTGAAGCGTCTGGGGTAAAGCATGGAAAATTCTGTGGGGCCTGGATGTGGAAAGGGAGCTGTGGTTTCGGTGCATTATTACATGACAGCTAGAGACTGAGTGTGAACGAATGTGGCCTTTGTTGTCTTTTCATCGTGCTACCTCGCACACATAAGGGGGGAGGGGGTTGTCATTATATATATATATATATATATATATATATATATATATATATATATATATATATATATATATATATATATATATATATATATAATGGGAGGGTATTGATTGAGAGGGTGAAGGCATGTATAGAGCATCAGATTGGGGAAGAGCAGTGTGGTTTCAGAAGTGGTAGAGGATGTGTGGATCAGGTGTTTGCTTTGAAGAATGTATGTGAGAAATCCTTAGAAAAGCAAATGGATTTGTATGTAGCATTTATGGATCTGGAGAAGGCATATGATAGAGTTGATAGAGAT